>NC_045985.1:5132874-5269167 GCF_010909765.2 Amblyraja radiata | reverse complement strand
CCCCCCCCCCCCCCCCCCCCCCCACCACCTCTCTCTCGTTGTCTCTGCCTCGGGGAGGGGGTAGATGCAGCAGCTACCGGTCATGGAGCACAAGCCTCCCCATCGGGCACCGGGCCCAAGTGTAGTTGGATGATCAGCCATGATCATATTGAATGGCGGTGCAAGCTCGAAGGGCCGAATGGCCTACTCCTGCACCTATTTTCTATGTTTCTATGTCTATGTTTCTATGACTTTTTTTAATACTGAAGATATGAAAGTGAATTAGGTGACAAATTAAACTTCTTTTTATGCTTTATCTGATGGGATAAATTGCAGACTTGATTTTTTAAATCTCAAAATTTTGTAACATTGCTTGATGGGGGCATGCACATTGATTTCTCCCAATTTTGTTAGCCCTTGCTGTCTCCTCCCCTTCCTACCTCTCCTTCAGCCCTCTGGCTGTCTCCTCCTCCTTTTTCCTCTATTCTCCCCGCCCCCCACCAGTCTGAAGAAGGGTTTCGGCCTGAAACGTTGCCCATTTCCTTCGCTGCATAGATGCTGCTGCACCCGCTGAGTTTCTCCAGCATTTTTGTGCACCTTCGATTTTCCAGCATCTGCAGTTCCTTCTGAAACAAATAACATTCACCAAAGATCCTATAGCTCCGCTATGGGACCTTTGCTGCCGCATTGAGTCAGTCGCATACTGGTGGGACAGGCCTCGTAAACATTGCCTCGTTAACCTGCCGTCACTCATGAGCGCGCTCCAGTTAAAGCTCCATTCACAAAATCCTTTGTTCTCTCTGACATCACCGGCCCGCCCACTGACGCGTGATTGGCCGGTCCAGATCACTATGACCCGCCCACTGACGCGTGATTGGCCGGTCCAGATCACTATGACCCGCCCACTGACGCGTCATTGGTCAGTCCAGATCACGATGTCCCGCCCCCTTAAGCGTGATTGGTGGATCCAGATCACCATGTCCCGCCCACTAACGTGTGATTGACCGGCCGAGAGATCACGATTGCCCGCCCCCAGATGCATGATTGGTCGGCCCAGACCAATATAGCCCGCCCCCCCCCCCCCACTGACCGCGTGATTGGCCCGCGCCATCCCTTCTCTCCAGGGATGTCAAGTCAAGTCAAGTTTATTCGTCACATACACATACGAGATGTGCCATGAAATGAAAAGTGACAAATGCTCGCGGACTTTGTGCAAAAAGACAAACAACCAAACAAACTATAAACGCAATCATAAACACACACATATTCTTTTACATATTAAATATTGGAAGGAAAAACGTTCAGTAAAGTTAGTCCCTGGTCCTTTGGGACTGCCCTGAGATACTGGAGGAGGAGCAGGAGCAGCATCTTTAGCTGGGACAGCCCTGAGATACTGGAGGAGCAGCAGCAGCATCTTTAGCTGGGACTGCCCTGAGATACTGGAGGAGGAGCAGCATCTTTGCTGAGACTGCCATGAAATACTGGAGCAGCATCTTTGGCTGGGACTGCCCTGAGATACTGGAGCAGGAGCAGCATCTTTGGGACTGCGCTGAGATACTGGAGCAGGAGCAGCATCTTTGGGACTTCCCTGGGATACTGGAGGAGCAGCAGCAGCAGCAGCAGCATCTTTGCTGAGACTTCCCTGAGATACTGGAGCAGCATCAGCATCAGCATCTTTGCTGGGACCAAAGATCTTATAAGATCTTTAGCTGGGACTGCCCTGAGATGCAGGAGCAGGAGCAGGAGCAGCATCTTTGTCAAGTCAAGTCAAGTCAAGTTTATTCGACACATACACATACGAGATGTGCAGTGAAATGAAAAGTGGCAATGCTCGCGGACATTGTGCAATAAGACAAACAAACAAACAACCAAACAAACTATAACCACAATCAGAAACACACACATATTCTTTTACATATTAAATATTAGAAGGAAAAAACGTTCAGTAAAGTTAGTCCCTGGTGAGATAGGAGTTTACAGTCCGAATGGCCTCTGGGAAGAAACTCCTTCTCAACCTCTCCATTGGCTATTTCCATGCCTGACCTGTCCCGCTGAGTTATAGACCCAGAGACAGACAAAACAAACAGACAACCGTGCAAGCTATTCATTCACACATGGTCAGTATCTGTACATTTAATAGTGTTATTTATTCATGCGGTGACTTCGACTTCTGTACATTCATCACCTATCGTTCCAGAGAGTACTCGTGAAAAAACGTTAAAACACGTGCAAAGGTTGTAATTTGTCTGTACACAAAAATGCTGGAGAAACTCAGCGGATGCAGCAGCATCTATGCAGCGAAGGAAATGGGCAACATTTCAGGCCGAAACAATTCTTCAGACTGGTGGGGGGGCGGGGAGAATAAAGGAAAAAGGATGAGGAGACAGCCAGAGGCCAAACTATCGCCAAGCCTACGCTTGGTCTCAGACTCTGTACAATAACATCACTTCAATACCAGACACTGTAATGAAGAAGGGGTCTAGTCCCGAAACGTCACCCATTCCATCTCTCCAGAGATGATGCTTGTCCCGCTGAGTTACTCCAGCTTTTTGTGTCTATCTGCAGTACCTTCTTATACGCTCGATTTTTATTTAATAATCTCATGTGTAAACTTGAATTCAATGATTCAATTATACTCTATTGTCACGTGTATCTTGTGACAGTGGAATTATTTGCTTTTGCATGCAAACCGGTAAAATACAGACCTCGCCTCCTCCATGGCCAGAGTGAGTCCCACCGCAAATTGGAGGAGCAGCACCTCATATTTCACTTGCGTAGTTTGCACCCCAGCGGTATGAACATTGACTTCTCCAATTTCAGGTAGTCCTTGCTGTCTCCCAGCTCTCTCACATCCCACTGTCTCTACCTCCTCCATCAGCTCATTCCATACACCCACCACCCCTTGTGTGAACAAAGTTACCCTTCAGGTTCCTATTAAACCTCTCCAACCTCACCTTAAACTTATGTCCTCTGGTACTTGATGCCCCTCCTCTGGGCAAGAGGCTCTGTGCGGCTACCCGATCTGTTCCTCTCATGATTTTTTTACATCTCTTCTAAGATCATCCCTCATCATGGAAAAGCAGCCAACATAATCAAATACTTGTCCCACCCCGGTCATTCCTTCTTCTCACTGTTCTTGTCGGGCAGAAGGTATAGAATCTTGAAAGCGCGTACTACCAGTCTCAGGAACAGCCTCCTCCCCTCTGTTATCAGGCTTCTGAATGGCCCTTCCATAAGCTAGACATTGTGTGTTGAAGGGCCTGTTCCTGTGCAGTATTGATGACGACTTGTTTTCTCTGTTGAGCGGCAGTGCAAGGTTGATTTTCTGACCAGAGTGGAGCTTACTTTACTTTAGAGATACAGCATGGAAGTAGGCCCTTCGGCCCACCGAGTCCACATCGACCATCGATCAACAATTAACACTTGGTCTCTGTTATCCCACCTTCCCGTTCACTCCCAACATATTGGGGCAATTTACAGAGGGTCAATTACCCTACAAACCCGCATGTCTTTTGAATGTGGGAGAAAACCGGAGCACCCGGAGGAAACCCACGCGGTCACCGGGAGAAAGTACACGTTCCGAACAGTGAACATGGTCAGGATCGAACCCGGGTCTCTGGCCCCGTGAGGCAGCGGTTCAATCTGGTTCTCCATATTACCTCAGAAATATGAACCCTTCCCTTTCCAGATACTGTACACTGCCCGACCTGCTGAATGCCGACAACGTTTTCTGTTTTTTTGTTGGCATTTTATGGTCAGACTCACGTTCCAATCACCCATTTAACTGGAAAACCTTTAGTTTAAGGGAATGAAATTCATGTGTGTATATATTTATATCATGGTGTATGGACAAATTTATCTGTACTGTAGTAAATGCCTTACTATTTTTCTGTGTGCTTAAGCAAAGCAAGAATTTCATTGTCCTATACAGGGACACATGACAATAAACTCACTTGAACACTTGAAATTTACCCGAAGCTGATTACAAATGACATCGGCTTTCTGGTCAGGGCTGTGATTGACGGGGCTGAGCTCCGCCCCCACCCCCAGTCGTGCCCCGCCCCTTTCATTGTGCCCCGCCCCTTTCATTGATTGATCCACAGCTCCGGGCTCCCCCGGGTCCTAAACCCCGCCCATACGTTGTTGTCCAGCCTCACTGACCTCCTCTGGCAGCTTGTTCCATTTCCCCACGACCTTCTGTGTGAAAATATTGTTCCTCAGGTTCCGATTAAATCTTGCACCTCTCACCACAAACCTGTGTCCTCTAGTTCCCGACTCCACTACTCCGGGTAAAAGACTGTGCATTCACCCTATCCATTCACCTCTTGATCCCATGCACTTCAGCCTCCGGCGCTCCAATTAATTGCTGCAGGGCGTCAGCAGTTTCAGCGAATGGGAATGCGTTTTGAACCAGGACGTGGAGGTTAAAATGGCTGCGAAAGACCCGGTCGAGAGTTTAACCGAGGAGGCAGTTTGTCCCATCTGCCTGGATTTCTTCACCGATCCGGTTATACTGGAGTGCGGGCACAACTTCTGCCGCTCCTGTATCACACAGAGTTGGGACAGGGAGGGGAGAAACTCCTGCCCGGAATGTAGAGAGGAATTTGCAGACCGCACCCTCAGGGTGAATCGGGCCTTGGCGAGACTGTCTGAGAAAGCTCGAACACTGAGCCTGAATCGGACAGAGAAGGAAAGTAAACTTCACTGCGAGGAACATCAGGAAGAACTGAAGCTGTTTTGTGAAACTGACAAGAAGCTGATCTGTGTGATTTGTGCAGCTGGGCGGGAACACAGAGATCACCGCTTCATGCTGGCGGATGAAGCTGCTGAAATCTACAAGGTAAAAGCAAACCGATTTTGATCGCATCTTTGTTTAAATCCATCTTTATAATCTAACACTTTTATTCTCTGATTTTCAACCACAATCCCAGGATCAGGCGAAAGCTTCCATCCAGTCTCTCACAAAAAAAGAAATCAAAGATCCAGCGAATGGAGCAGCAACAGAAACAGAAGATTTCTGGAGTTCTGGTGAGGCTTTTAAGTTTCGATTTCCTGATCTGTGATGTGTGTAATAAGGGCAGCGCAGTGACACAAGTAGTGCTGCTGTCTCCTAGTTCTGGTGAGCGGGTTCGATCCTGACCTCGGGTGCTGCCCGTGTGGTTCACGACTTCTCTATGTGACCGCGTCGGATTCCTTCCACGTCCCCAACACACGCTGGTTCAATGGTCAATCGGTGATTTATAATCCCTGGGAAATTGGGTGATGGACGGATAAATGGGATTTAATGGCCATGTGAAAAGGAATAGGCAGCAGGGAATTGTATTGGGGGTAGAGGATTGATGGGTTATAACATTACCTTCACGACATTTCAGAAGCATTTAGACCGGGGGTGGGGAACCTGCGGCCATTACGTGCGGCTTTTTGAATGAATCCAAATTTTGTAGAACAAATCCATTCATTTTAATTAATATGTTTTTGTTTGTCTTTTATTAATTTTATTTTATCTTAAAATGAACGTATTTAAAATACCGAAGAGTAAAAGAAGATTCAACTAAATAAGCCTCCCCGACTGACGGCCACAATTAAAACATTAGTGAGTCATGAGGGCTATTTTAAAACCTGTTATGTTCATGATTTAGTTCTAATGCGACTCTACAATGTACGTTAACCTCCCTGCCTAACTGGCGCCACCACCGCCTGAGGCTGGTTGACCAGAGGGGAAATGTCTGGGAGAGTCCGCTGGCCGTCCAGTCTTCAGTATTATCAACTTTTGATAGTGGTACACGTGCCTTTACGTTTGAAGTTGAATTTGGGAATAGTTAAACAGCGTATTTGAACGACTGTATTTTTAAAAATTCTGTCTGATTAACAGCCCATCATGTAAAAAAAAACCCCAAAAGAACGCTGAGGGAAGAAAAAAAAAGTTTTTAATGAGTATTGCGAACTGCAATATTATCAAAGCAAGAATTTCATTGTCCTATCAGGGACACATGACAATAAACTCACTTGATTTGACTTGACTTGTTTCTGCTCAAGTTAAGATGATTTGCTTGCTTTGTGATACTGTAATATCAACATTGAAGAAATCCAATGCTCATCAGCATTATGCCACTCCTAAGGACCACAAATATTTCAACTTAGAGAGTGAGGTGCGAAAGGTTGCATTGCAGAAATTAAAAGATGAAAAGCAAAAGCAGTTATTTCAAGCAGCGGCAAGACCCGGAAATAATGCTACTGAAGCGACTTGTATACTGGGGGGGTGAAGGGAAGCCATTTAGCGATGTAGAAACCGTTAAAGAATGCATTGTCAAAGTTGAAGGATGCTTAGACCCCGATAAGGTTTCACAGTCCAAACAACTGCCTCTTTCAAGGAGAACTATCATTGATCAGCAGCATGAATTAGGCCTCAACGTCACAGAACAACTTCACGCAATACTCCAAAGGAAAATACATATTAATCAATCGCTTTGGATGAATCAACTGATACTACTGACTCGGCGCAGGTTTTATACTTAATTCGGGCCATAACAGAAGATTTTCTTTGCCACGAAGGGTTAGTCGCTTTGGGCACTCTTACAGGTAGAACACGAGGAATAGATTTCTTCAACAACTTTCAAGATAAATGTCGTGAAGTTGGACTGGATTTGGTTAATTTAGTGAGTGTATGTACAGACCTTCCATGACAGGAAAACGTGAAGGGTTTATTACACAGATAAAAAAGGTATTATCAGATTCAGATGCTCTAATTTCATTTCATTGTATCTGACATCAGCAAAATCTCTGTGCTAAATCTACTATGTTGCAACCAAATATTCAATGCTTTCCCAAAAAAAAGCAGTTATAACAAAGTCATTAAAAGTTTAGTTAACTTTAGAATTCACAAAATGCTTTCATTTTCTTGAAGTTAGTACATAGTTGTTAGATTTTTACAAAACAATGTACATTTTGAAATATATCTAATTGAAGTTTCTTGGATGCGGCCTTATTAGATTACAGCTAACTTAATGTGGCATTCCAACATGAAAAGGTTCCCCAACCCTGATTTACACAAACTGTCTAAATGCTTTGAAAGTCTGAAGAAGGGTCTCGACCTGAAACGTCGCCTATTCCTTCTCTCAATAGATGCTGCCTCACCCGCTGAGTTCCTCCAGCATTTTTGTCTACCTTAGACAAACTATTGAATTGCCAAAGCAAATAAAAATTGCACAAGCCAATTGTCACCGTTAAAGTCGTGAGGAAACACAATAAATATTGTTCTTCACCTCTTATTTCACAGGAACAATCACACATCCTTCAGTCCAAGATCACATCCCAGTATGCTGAACTGCACCAGATTCTCACTGAGAAAGAGCAGCGCACACTGGCAGATATCCGGGAGGAAGAGAAGAAGATTCTGAATACAATGGAGAAAAATCTTGGAAAGATTCAAGAGAATTTAAATTCCATTCAGGAGGAACTCTTAAAGTTGCAGCAACAGATGGATCAAAAAGACAGTGTGGTGTTTCTGAAGGTGAGGGGTTACACTACAGTTTGGTGAAGTGAAAGTGCAGTCACAAAATGGTGGGTGACATTTAAGAAATAAATGCTGCATTTACCAGTAATTCGTAACTGAGTAAATGTTCCCTCTGTTCCAGCTGTTGTTGTTCAGAAACTAATTGGCCTCCCGCTGAATCTATGGGATCTCAGGACTGTCTGGCCGGAATGTAGAGAGGTGTTTGTATTATGTGGAATTTAAAACAATGACAGGTGATCCTATATCTGATCCCAAGGACCACGAATGGACAGAGGGCAGTGAATATCTGGGATTCTCCAACCAAGAGACTCTGAGAGGTTTTACATGTTAGATGTATTTAAACCAGAGGAAGATACATTTTAAAAATGGGGGGCATTGTAATCGATGGAAATGAGGCAAAGAGGGGGAGTTCAGTCCTGGGCTAGATCAGCCATGACCACATTGTGGGGATTAACATTGAAATCTAGAATGTGGCGCACACATCAGATTGATCATCTATATCCGGTTCCCATCAGCAGTGGGTGGTCACCTTGAGGGAATTTGCACTGTTTGATCTGTCCATCTTGTTTCACCATAGAATGACATCCCATTCTACATCATAGACAGGCCATTTGGCCCATCCTATCCAGTCAAGATTTCTGCTCCACTCATCATCCCTCCTATCTACTCTCCATACCCGGTAACTATATCCCAAATTCCAGGAGCGCTAATGTGTTTATCCCGCTTGCACTTAAATTTATCTCAGCTGTTGGCGTCAGTCCCTCCATTGCAAGTGAGTTCCATGTTTTCATGACTGCATTCCTTTCGGTATTTATTGAAGACCACATTACATTTCAGCTTTGATTATTAGTCTCCCCTTCGATTTGAGATATAATTTCATCCCCACCCATTTAAATCCACCGATAATATTAAATTCTCTCATCATTCCTGACATCTCCAGATAAAATCCCACGACCTGCCCAGTCTTTTCATTAAGTTCAATCCTCACAGTTATGATGTCATTCTCATGAACATTCCTTGTGCTTTCCCCCATCGTTCTACATCTCTGCGACAATATCCGCTTTCTTTCTGCATGACAGTGGTGATAAGTGTTGGGAAATGGGAATTTTCAGAGGGTTGTAGAAATTTGGTGAAATTCCCGCTGTCGGGATGAGGACGGTCCATCTCAGTCAATTGAGATTTGTGTTTTATTTCTTTCAGGAGGAAGCTGGTGGCAAGCGAAGTTAGGACATTGTCTTGACGGAAACATTGTAAGTGTTTTGTGGAACAGCTTAAAACATTTCTAATGCTCAGTTTGTAACCAGCTGTTCAATATTTGCAGGGTTCGTGATGAAGCCAAACCACTGTCGGTGGTAGATGATGCCTTGCCGATTGAAAAGTTTCATTGCCCTGTTTTGTTCAACACGGCATTCAAAGAAACATCTGATGACTTCAAGCAAGGTAAAGCTTGTACCTTTTCCATTATTCTTGTTTCTGATATCTTTAAGCAATACCTAGATGCAAACATTAATAGTATTGTGGACTGAAGGGGAATTGGAGATACTACTAAACCCATCAGCTGGGAAGCATCACAGAGTCAGACGTTCATACTCATGCTTTGGGTGAAATACTGTGGCTATTCACCCTATCTGTGCACCTTATATAGATCTTATACACATCTATAAAAACACCTGGATGGGCTCCAAAGACAAATGTCCCTGCCTGTCCAACGTCTCCTTATAACCCAGCACTTCAGACCTGATGAAATTATCATAAATCCTTTTGCACCCTCTCTAATAGAGTGACAAACACAATCTTCACCACCCTGCCTGTCACTGATGCATCTTCCATGGCACTGTGTACCTGCAGCCCGAGATCTCTCAGTTCTATAAAGTTCCCCGTTTACTGTGTATGTCCTGCCCTGGTTTGTCTCAGCAAAGTGCATCACCTCACCTTCACATGAATAAATCCCACCTGCCGTTCCTGAGCCCATTGGCCCAGTTCACAGGGATCCCATTTACTCTCAGATAACTTTCTTCACTCTCCACAATGTCACCAATTTTAGTTCCATCTGCAAACTGACTAACTGTGCAACCAACATACACACCCAATCGTGTATATAAATAAGGAACAACAGTGGACTCTGTTTCCAGTCTGAAAAACAACCCTCTACCAACGTCTGAAGAAGGGTTTCGGCCAGAAACGTTGCCTATTTCCTTCGCTCCATAGATGCTGCTGCACCCGCTGAGTTTCTCCAGCTTTTTTGTGTACCCTCTACCAACATCCTCTGTCTGCGACCTTCAGGTAAATGTTGTATTCCATCGGCTAGTGAATATCTGGAATGTTGTTTCCAAGGTGGTGGTAAAAGGCTGAGTTATTGGATATGTGCAACTTGGCTACAAATAAATATTTGATAGATCGAATATTTAAGATTATGGGGAACTCACACAGAAGAGGAATTGGTGGCAGCTTAGATCAGCCATGATCACATTGAATGGAGGGGCAAGCCTGAGGAGCGGATCCTAATCCTGCTCCTGTTTTCTTGTGTTCCTATGCTCCTGTGTACCGATAAATTGACAGACTTGACACAGAGGAAATGCAGCAAAGATTAACAATACTAGTTCCTGGGACAATGAGTTTGTTGTGCGGGGTGAGATTGAGTAGACTAGGCCGGTGTACTCAAGAGTTCGGGTGTATTGGGGCAGATCTCAGTGAAACACAAAGGGCTCAGTGGGCTGGATGCGGGGGGATGTTTCCCCTGTCTGTGGGGTCTGGAGAACGGGCACCCTCTCAGAATGTGGGCTGCACCTTGTAGGACAGAGATAAGGAGACATTACTGCACGTAGAGACTGGGGAACCTTTGGAATTCCCTGCACAGGTGGCTGTGGTAACTCAGTCATTCAGTGCTCTTGGAGCTGAGAGCCGTGGTTGTACATTACAGAATCAGGCCCTTCGACCCTTCATGTCCATTATCACCTATTTCCCAGCTTTACCAATCGATTTGCCCACATTACATTGGTATTCTTCTGCACTTCACCTAGATAAGTGCCTCAAATATAATGATTAGATCTCTCCACCACCTCCTCTGTAGCATGTTCCAGATATCACCCACTCTCAGTGTAAAGAAAACATACTACTCAGAACCACTTTAAAATTCCTTGCTCTCAAGATAAACCTGCACTCTTGATTTGATATCCCTGCTGCAGCACCGATCTCTGCTGCACTCCACCAGTCACAGACCTCCAAGCAGAAAACTCATCCTTCTACCGCTACCTTCTACCTCCAACCACCAAGCCAATTGTGGATCCATTTCACCAGCTCGCCTTGGATCCCACCTGCCTTCACTTTCTGGACCAGCCTTACATGCGCAACATTGTCAAGTCCCTCAGTGAAGTTCATATATTGGTTCACAATGAGATCAGTGTGCTCTTGGTTGTACACATCCATCAAATCCACCCGTGAATCCCCTCTCTTTCAGCGACCCCACAACCACAAGTCTCCACCCATTCTGTCCAACACCCGATCATTCAACCTCTGCTTCCTTCCATGGCCCAAGCCACCCCTCCCTCTATCTCACCCTCCACTCAAAGAAACAGGGGCAGGTCCTCTGGCCCCTCATGTCTCCCCCCCCCCCCATTCACTATGATCATGGTGACTCCACCCCATACCTCTACCTCCTCTTTAACAACCTCAAACTACCACTCACCTCAATATCCTCTTGCTCCAATCTGCCTCCATATCTGATTAGCCCGCTTCATTTCTCCATCCCCACTGCAATCTCGTAATCCTCCTCTGCGCACTCGTCCTGCCTGTCTACCTTCCCCCACCCCACGAAATTCCATCTGTTGTCCACCGGATGTGTTTGGGGTGAAACCCCGGTCAAGGTGTCAGTTGTCCGCCCGCCTGTGCCTGAGGCCGAGCGGCTTCTCCCCCGGTCCCGGGGCCGCGCTGCCCGAGTCTCCCCCCGACCCCCGGGGACTCTCTGATTCTCTGCTTCTCCCCCCAGTCTCCGTCACCCTGGATGTGGAAACAGCGCATCCGTGGCTCGAGGTGTCTGAGGATCGGAAGAGGGTGAGATGGACCGGGACCCGGAGGAGTCTCCCTGACACCGGGAAGAGGTTTACATACTGGGAGTGTGTGCTGGGATCGGAGGGATTCACATCGGGGAGACATTACTGGGAGGTGGAGGTGGCGGGGAGTCGGCGCTGGTGTCTGGGAGTCGCCGCAGAGTCTGTGGAGAGGAAGAGGCAGGTCGCACTGACCCCGGAGACTGGAGTCTGGAGCATCTGGCGGGTGGGTGACGATTTTGATTCATTCACCTCCCCTCGATCTCGTCTCCCCGCCCGTCCCATCCCCGGGAGGGTGGGAGTTTATCTCCGTTACGAGTCCGGGACAGTTTCATTTTACGACGCGGACACCAAGTCCCATCTCCACACCTCCACTGGGAATAAATTCACTGAGAAACTTTATCCTTTCTTCTGGACTTGGGATGAAAACTTGGGATGAAATCAGAGCTGTCTGTCTGTCTGTCGATCCGTTCATTTTAACGCGTTAACCGCGTCCGGCAACGGAACAGAAATTACTTTAGTGAAAATATAAAGGTTGAAACAATCTCCCTTCCCGCGGGTTCAGCAGCAGCCGCGGGTGGGCGGCGGGTCCTGAGCTCCGGGCTCCCCCGGGTCCTAAACTCCCCCCGAGTAACAACGCGACACAGGCGGTGTTGGTGCGGAATTCAACAGCGGCGTAAAGGCGAGTTTGGGGATAGGTGGAGATAGAAGGGCGGAATTACTTCGGAAGTGGTCAAGATCTTACTTTTGATATAGATATAAATTAAAATGTATTTACAAATAAAATCCGACATAATATTTATAGCGGATAGATGGATAGAGGTGTTTTAGAAATTGGTATATATGAAACATAGAAACATAGAAATTAGGTGCAGGAGTAGAGGCCATTCGGCCCTTCGAGCCTGCACCGCTATTCAATATGATCATGGCTGATCATCCAACTCAGTATCCCATCCATGCCTTCTCTCCATACCCCCTGATCCCTTTAGCCACAAGGGCCACATCTAACTCCCTCATAAATATAGCCAATGAACTGGCCTCAACTACCTTCTGTGGCAGAGAATTACAGAGATTCACCACTCTCTGTGTGAAAAATGTTTTCCTCATCTCGGTCCTAAAAGATTTCCCCCCTTATCCTTAAACTGTGACCCCTTGTTCTGGACTTCCCCAACATCGGGAAAAATCTTCCTGCATCTAGCCTGTCCAACCCATTAAGAATTTTGTAAGTTTCTATAAGATCCCCCCTCAAACTTCTAAATTCTAGCGAGTACAAACCGAGTCTATCCAGTCTTTCTTCATATGAAAGTCCTGACATCCCAGGAATCAGTCTGGTGAACCTTCTTTGTACTCCCTCTATGGCAATAATGTCCTTCCTCAGATTGGGAGACCAAAACTGTACACAATACTCCTGTTGTGGTCTCACCAAAACCCTGTACAACTGCAGTAGAACCTCCCTGCTCCTATACTCAAATCCTTTTGCAATGAATGCTAACATACCATTTGCCTTCTTCACTGCCTGCTGCACCTGCATGCCTACTTTTAATGACTGGTGTACCATGACACCCAGGTCTCGTTGGATCGCCCCCTTTCCTAATTGGACACCATTCAGATAAAAGTCTACTTTCCTGTTTCTGCCACCAAAGTGGATAACCTCACATTTATCCACATTATACTGCATCTGCCATGCATTTGCCCACTCACCCAGCCTATCCAAGTCACCTTGCAGCCTCCTAGCATCCTCCACACAGCTAACACTGTCCCCCAGCTTTGTGTCATCTGCAAATTTGGAGATGTTGTTAACGCTAAGAGCTACACTTAACTCTCTCTTGAACACACCCAGTGAATTGGCCGCTGCTGCCTTCGTTAACAGAGAATGCCACAAATTCACAACCCCCCGGGTGAAAAGGTTCTCCCTCATCTCAGTACGATTGGACCTTCTCCTTATTTTTAAACTGTGACCCCTGGTTCTGGATTCCTCCAACATCGGGAACATGTTTCCTCTATCCAGCCTGTCCAATCCGCTAAAAAAAAGTATATGTTTCTATCAGAGCCCCACTCATTCTTCTAAATTCCAATGAGTGTTAGCCCTGTGGACCCATTCTTGATCACCCGTTCACTAACACTATCCTACATACTAGGGACAATTTATTTTAACCAATGTTAGTCTCATCTCAAACTGGCTAACCATTAGAACAGAGATGAGGAAAGCCTTTTACACCCAGAGAGTTGGGTGAATTTGTGGAATTATCTGCCTCAGAAGGCAATGGAGGCCGTTTCACTGGATGCATTCAAAATAGAGTTAGATAGAGCGCTTAGGGCTAGAGGAATAAAGGGGTATGGGGAGAAGACAGGAACGGGGTACTGATTGTGGATGAACAGCCATGATCACATTGAATGGCCGTGCTGGCTCGAAGGGCCGAATGGCCTAATCCTGCACCTCTTTTCTATGTATCTATGTAACCATGCCGCCCACATACACATCCAAATCGTCTACATGGTTTAAACAATGTCAACAGTTGAGCCAGCACCGAGCCCTGCGGCAACCCACTTGCCCTCTGTCTCCATTCTGAGGAGCAACCCTCTACCATCGCCCTCGGAATCCGACCTTCAGGCTAATGTTGTGTCCCATTAGCTTGTGGAAAGCGTCAAAACGCACACCTCCAGATTCAGGGACAGTTTCTTCCCCGGTGTCACCAGGCAACTGAATCATCCTACCACAACCAGGGAGCAGTGCAGAACTACTATCTACCTCATTGGTGACCCTCGGTCTATCCTTGATCGGACTTTAACCTTGCACTAAACGTTATTCCCTTATCAGTATCAATACCGGGTGGCTACGTCAGCGATGGTAGCCTCGCCAACAGCCTGTCTGTCTTTTCGTCTTTTTTGTTATTTTCAGTGTGATTTAAAATATGGTTTAATCTTCTCTGGTGTGTTTTATGTGGGGGAGGGGGGAGGCGGACGGGCGATTTTTTTTTAAAATCTCTTACCTTGCCGGAGATTCGATTGTTTTCCGGGTCATATCTCCGGTCGCTCTGCGGCCTAACATCATGGAGCTGGCGGCCTTGATTATGATGATGATACACTGTAATGTCTCGATTGTAATCATGCATTGTCTTTCCGCTGTCTGGAGTGGACGCAACTAGAGCTTTTCACTGTACCTGATTTTAAAACCAAGCACTAAAGTCCGTACATTTGGGGTTTATTTCATTTAAACACTGAAAGCACCAAGGTACGAAATTCGAATAAATAAAACGTGTCTATTAGGTTCTTGTGCATTTTACTGGTCGTGTGTATTATCCAAATTTAACAAATGGGGATTAAATGTATCTATTGCATTAATCTATTAATGTATCAATTCGTCATGTTTAGGGGGTCTTTACCCTAAAAGAGGATCCGCTCATAGCTTCCACAAATGCTTCTTGATCAATTTAATTCTACCAGAAGTTCTCTTCTCGCTCCTGCATTGAGGGTCTCTCCACTATTCCACCTCATGCATGTGCCGCATCTGCAGACTCTTGTGTCCCAGTGAATTCTGGACATCAACAACGATGAACCAAGCATTATAAATTATTACATTAAACGAAACGCATGCACGTAGAACTTCAAAATAGCAGAATATGGTTTAAAAATATGCAGCACGCCAAGACGTTATAGGTGACGTTTCGGGTCGAGACCCTTCTTCAGGCTGCCTCAACCGCTGAGTTTCCCCAGCATTTGTGTCTACCTCCGAGCTGTCTAAATGTTTGCGCGGCGCAAGGTAAAACCTGCTGGTAAAACCCGATACTGCAGAATCGGCCGATATATGAACCCATTGCCCGTGGGGATGGTGAATCTGGGGCAGAGAGAATGAACAGATTACGATGCTGGAGGCCGGCATCTACGTGGGAGCAGCGGCGGTGACTGAGACACATGTCAGGAAGTTCAGTTCGCTGCAGTGCCGCTTTCAACTGATGTCGAGCTGTCAAAATGTTTACGCGGCGCAAGGTCCCCACCTGCTGGTAAAAACCCGACACTGCGGAATCGGCCGATATATGAACCCATTGCCCGTGGGGATGGTGAATCTGGGGCAGAGAGAATGAACAGATTACGATGCTGGAGGCCGGCATCGACGTGGGAGCAGCGGCGGTGACTGAGACACAACCCGGCATGACGAGAGAAACGAACAGGAGAGACCGCAAGAGCTACCTGGTTGTCTAACGTGAGTAATACATTGTGCTATTATTTGCATTGTTTTATCATCAACTTCACAAGTTAATAAAATACTGTTCTTAATAAACAAAACTTAATCTTCTTATTAAGGAATTAATGTAAGTCAGTGATCAATTTCTCATGATGTAGATGTCGCTGCAAGACCAGCATTTATTGCACATCACTAATTGCCCTCTGAGTAGATCACTCGGACAATTCCAAGGACATTTGATCTTCAACCACTTTGAACGAGTTGGATCTTAAACAAAATAAGAGTGTTGCGGAGATTGTATTACAGACAGTTTATTTCTTTCTAGCATTTGTGGTGATTAACTGTATTTACGGTGGGGGGGAATATTTAAAATTGTGTCCCTGGATTGTGCCACTGATTACAATCAAGTCAAACTCCAGTACAATAGATAGGGAAAAGGGACAGTGCCACTGGGCAGCGTATAGTTCTCAGTATTGCAGCGTCACAACCCGCTAACATTTATACAATGTCCTCGCATCTCTTTTCGGAGACCACAGAGTGCTTTACCTGCGTAAATCACATTGAAGTGCAGCCAGTAAAGGCAACGGGAATCCAGAACCTCATCAATGAAGGCCCAGAGTACAACATCAGGACATAGTCACAAATGCTGGAGTAACTCAGCGGGACAGGCAGCATCTCTGGACAGAAGGAGTGAGTGACGTTTCGGGTCGAGACCCTTCTTCAGACCGAGAGTCAGGGGAAAGGGAAGCGAGATATATAGACGGTGATATAATGAGGTAGAAAAAAATGTGAATGAGTCCGAAGAAGGGTCTCGACCCTAAACGTCACCCATTCCTTCTCTCCTGAGACGCTGCCTGTCCTGCTGAGATACTCCAGCATTTTGTAACTGTCTTCGATTTAAACCAGGATCTGCAGTTCCTTCCTACTTCATCAGGAGGTTATGTTGAATCGGTATAAAACACAGGTTTGGACCCAACTGGTGCATCAAGCCTATTTCTGGTCACCAAACTTAATGAATGAAGCGAGGGTCATCGGGAGGGCGCAGGAGATATTCACTGGAATGGTTTCAAGGATGAGGAGATTCGGTTCGAGGGTGAGGCTGGAGAAGCGGGTGCAGGTTCTCTGTGGAGAAGGGAATTTGAAAGCTTTCACAGAGGGTTCAAGCTCGGGTCCGGTGTGGAGAGGGGGAATGGGGAGCAGGGGGTCGGGGTCTTTCCCATGTGAGCGAGGTTCAAATGGGCACAGATTTGAGAGAGAGAAGCAACAAGGGAAATATGGCTCGGAGTGTAGGAAGGAATTGCAGATGCTGGTTTGACCGAAGATAGACACAACATGCTGGAGTAACTCAGCGGGACAGGCAGCATCTCTGGAGAGAAGAAATGGGTGACGTTTCGGATAGAAGCGGTCTCCGGCATTTTGTGCCTATCTGAGGGGAATAAGGCTTTTCAGTTTAGTTTATTGTCACGTGTTTCGAGGTACAGTGAAATACTTTTGTTGCGCGCTATCCAGTCAGCAGAAAGACAATACATGATTACAATCGAGCCACTTACAGTGGACAGATACTCGATGATGGAATAACGTTTAGTCCAAGGTTAAACCAGCAAAGTCCGATCATAGTTAAAGTGAGAAATGTTGAGGAGGGAGTAGAGATTTAAGAGTGTGGGGCGATTGTAATATGTGATTGTAGATCTGCATCGCACGCAAATAGACGCCTTGGTTGGGCGCCATCTCGGAAGCATTAGCGGCAAGAATGACCTGCAGGGGCGGGAGGAAATGCTGCCAATTGGGCTTTCGAATCTGAGTGTTCCGTGTTCCACACTCACTGATTCCACGGTGGCGCAGTGGTAGAGTTGCTGCCTTGCAGCGCTTGCAGCGCCAGAGACCCGGGTTCGATCCCGACTACGGATGCCGTCTGTACGGAGTTTATAGGTTCTCCCCGAGACCGCGTGGGTTTTCTCCGAAATCTTCGGTTTCCTCCCACATTCTAAAGACGTACAGGTATGTAGGTTAATTGCCTTGGCGGATGTGGACATTTGTTCCTTATGTGTGCACTAGAGTGTTAATATGCGGGGATCCCTGGATGCACGGACTTCGCATGTCGGTGCGGAATCGGTGGGCCGAAGGGCCTGTTTTCGCGCTGTATCTCTAAAGTAAACCAAACTAAAATAAACTGATCAGTAGACACGGTGAACCTTTGCAACCTGCAATGAATTTTAGAGGGTCATATAATATCCTTTAAACAATACACGCAAACATAGATTGCCCCGAAGACTGCTGCATGAGAGACAGGTGCACTGTTGTGGAATAAAATAAGGGCGGAGGGAGGTCTCCGTCCATCCTGATCCCGGGCTGTGAACGGAGATGCGGGCGGCGGGTTCCACTGCCCAACAGGTGCAACACCTCCTCAGGCTATACCCGAGGCTTCCTTAGCGCCGGGCCCCGTCCCTTTCTGTCCTGCCTTACTCTTTCTCGTCCATATTCAGGCCATTGTAATATCCAATCTACCCCTCCCTCGTGTGAGACGAGCTGAAAGCGGCCAGGACATCATCACACTGAACACTTGCAGCCAGATAGCATTCATTGCCCGGGACAGCAGCGGGCGCAGCGACACGGTACAGTAGGAGTTTAATTGGTTGAGAGATACAGCGCGCAAACAGGCACTTCGGCCCACCGGTTCCGCGCCGACAAGCGATCCCCAGACATTAACACTATCCTACACCAACTAGGGACATTTTTTACATTTACCAAGCCATTTTTTAAAAAACATTTTCCAAGCCCCTGAAGAACCGAAGCGGAGAAAACCCGCACAGATTAATGGGAGAACGTACAAACTCCGTCCAGACCGAACCCGTAGTCAGGATCGAACCCGGGTCTCGGGAAGCAATTCGCTGTCAGGCAGCAACTCTATAGCTGCGTCACCGTAACTGCCACGTGACCATGGCCATATTCGGCAGCTCCACGTCAGTGAATACATTTTGAACCAGGAAGCGGAGATAAAATGGCTTCGAAAGACCAGGTCGAGAGTTTGACCGAGGAGGTAGTTTGTCCCATCTGCCTGGATTTCTTCACCGATCCGGTGATACTGGAGTGCGGGCACAACTTCTGCCGCTCCTGTATCACACAGAGTTGGGACAGGGAGGCGAAAAACACCTGCCCGGAATGTAGAGACGAGTTTGTGGACCGCACCCTCAGGGTGAATCGGGCCTTGGCGAGACTGACTGAGAAAGCTCGAGCACTGAGCCTAAATCTCAAAGAGAAGGAAAGTAAACTTCACTGCGAGAAACATCAGGAAGAACTGAAGCTGTTTTGTGAAACTGACAAGAAAGTGATTTGTCTGATCTGTCGAGATGGGCGGGAACACAAGTCTCACAGCTTCATACCGATAGAAGAAGCTGTTGAAATTTACAAGGTAAAAGCAAACCGATATTGATCACATCATTGTGTCATGTTTTTGTTTATTTCCTGAGATTCCTCTTGTCTGATCTGAAACCCAACCCCAGGATCAGGTGAAATCATCTTTCGAATCTCTCACAGAAAAGAAATCAGAGATCGAGCAAATGGAGCACGAACAGAAAGAGAGCATTTCTGGAGTTCAGGTGAGGCTTTGTACTATCGATTTCATTATTTTGTGTAGATTTGATCCCTGTGATGCGTGTAATAATGGGCACCTCTATAGAGCTCAGTAGTCGAGGACCCGAGATCTTGGGAGCGGTTGGGCAGCCAAGGACTTTACTCACTGGAGCGCAGGAGTCTGAAGAATGATCTATTGTAGGTGTATAATATAACGAAACGAAATGTCAGGGTGAATACTCAGTCTCTTACCCTGAGTAGGGCATCGAGCATGCGAGGGCATAAGTTTAAGATGGGAGGGAACAGATTTAATAGGAACATTAAGGGCAACTTTTGTGGTGGGTATATGGGACGAGCTGCCTGGGGAGGTAGTTGATTCAGGTACCATAACAATATTTAAAATATATTTGAACAAATTGGTGGAGAGATAATATTAGCACCTGGTGGGCCAGGTGGAAATTGCGCAGATGGGGCAATGGACAATAGACAATACACAATAGACAAGAGACAATAGGTGCAGGAGTAGGCCATTCGGCCCTTCGAGCCAGCACCATCATTCAATGGCTGATCATCCCCAATCAGTATCCCGTTCCTGCTTTCTCCTCGTATCCCCTGAATCCGCTATCATTAAGAGCCCTATCCAGATAACCAGCCTCCACCACCTCTGAGGCAGAGAATTCCACATTCACAACTCTCTATGTGAAAAAGTATTTCCTCATTTCCGTTCTAAATGGCTTACCCCTTATTCTTAAAACTGTGGCCCCTGGTTCTGGACTCCCCCAAAATCGGGAACATGTTTCCTGCCTCTAGCGTGTACAAACCCTTAACAATCTTTTCTGTTTCCATTAGAACCCCTCTCATCCTTCTAAACTCCAGAGTGTACAAGCCCAGCCGCTCCCCTCTCTCAACATATGACAGTCCCGCCATACCGGAATTAACCTTGTAAACCTACACTACGCTCCCTCAATAGCAAGAATGTCCTTCGTTAAATTATTGGTTCAAATCTGCACACAATACTCCATATGTGGTCTCACTAGGGCCTTGTACAACTGCAGAAGGACCTCTTTGTTCCTATACTCAACTCCTCTTCTTATGAAGGCCAACATGCCATTCGCGTTCTTCATTGCCTGCTGTACCTGCATGCTTACTTTCATTGACTGATGAACAAGGCCCCCAGATCCCTTTTCCCAACTTGACACCATTTAGATAATAATATGCCTTCCTGTTGTTGCTTCCAAAGTGGATAAACTCACATTTATCCACATTAAAGTGCATCTGCCCACTCACCCAACCTGCCAAGTCACCCTGCATTCACATAGCATCCTCCTCACAGTTCACACTGCCACCCAGTTTGGTGTCATCTGCAAATTTGTAATGTTACTTTGAATCCCTTCATCTAAATTATTAATGTATATTGTAAATAGCTGCGGTCCCAGCACCGAACCTTGCGGTACCCCACTAGTCACTGCCTGCCATTCTGAAAGGAACCCGTTAATAACCATATAACCATATAACCATATAACAATTAGAGCACGGAAACAGGCCATCTCGACCCTTCTAGTCCGTGCCGAACACGTATTCTCCCCTAGACCCATATACCTGCGCTCAGACCATAACCCTCCATTCCTTTCCCGTCCATATAACTATCCAATTTATTTTTAAATGATAAAAACGAACCTGCCTCCACCACCTTCACTGGAAGCTCATTCCACACAGCCACCACTCTCTGAGTAAAGAAGTTCCCCCTCATGTTACCCCTAAACCTCTGTCCCTTAATTCTCAAGTCATGTCCCCTTGTTTGAATCTTCCCTACTCTCAGTGGGAAAAGCTTATCCACGTCAACTCTGTCTATCCCTGTCATCATTTTAAAGACCTCTATCAAGTCCCCCCTTAACCTTCTGCGCTCCAAAGAATAAAGCCCTAACTTGTTCAACCTTTCTCTGTAACTTAGTTGCTGAAACCCAGGCAACATTCTAGTAAATCTCCTCTGTACTCGCTCTATTTTGTTGACATCCTTCCTATAATTAGGCGACCAAAATTGTACCCCATACTCCAGAATTGGCCTCACCAATGCCTTGTACAATTTTAACATTACATCCCAACTTCTATACTCAATGCTCTGATTTATAAAGGCCAGCACACCAAAAGCTTTCTTTACCACCCTATCTACATGAGATTCCACTTTCAGGGAACTGTGCACAGTTATTCCCAGATCCCTCTGTTCACCTGCATTCTTCAATTCCCTACCATTTACCATGTACGTCCTATTTTGATTTGTCCTGCCAAGATGTAGCACCTCACACTTATCAGCATTAAACTCCATCTGCCATCTTTCAGTCCACTCTTCCAACTGGCATAAATCTCTCTGTAGACTTTGAAAATCTACTTCATTATCCACAACCCCACCTACCTTAGTATCATCTGCATACTTACTAATCCAATTAACCACACCATCATCCAGATCATTGATGTACATGACAAACAACAGTGGACCCAACACAGATCCCTGTGGCACCCCACTAGTCACTGGCCTCCAACCTGACAAACAACCATCCACCATTACTCTCTGGCATCTCCCATTCAGCCACTGTTGAATCCATCTTGCTACTCCACCATTAATACCCAACCATTGAACCTTCTTAACCAACCTTTCATGAGGAACCTTGTCAAAGGCCTTACTGAAGTCCATATATACAACATCCACTGCTTTACCCTCATCAATTTCCCGAGTAACCTCTTCAAAAAATTCAAGAAGATTAGTCAAACATGACCTTCCAGGCACAAATCCATGTTGACTGTTCCTAATCAGACCCTGTTTATTCAGATGCTTATATATATTATCTCTAAGTATCCTTTCCATTAATTTGCCCACCACTGACGTCAAACTAACAGGTCTATAATTGCTAGGTTTACTCTTAGACCCCTTTTTAAACAATGGAACAACATGCGCAGTACGCCAATCCTCCGGCACTATTCCCGTTTCTAATGACATTTGAAATATTTCTGTCATAGCCCCTGCTATTTCTACACTAACTTCCCTCAATGTCCTCGGGCATATCCTGTCCGGACCTGGAGACTTATCCACTTTTATATTTCTCAAAAGTGTCAGTACTTCCTCTTCTTTGAATCTCATAGTTTCCATAGCTACTCTACTTGTTTCCCTTACCTCACATAATTCAATATCCTTCTCCTTGGTGAATACCGAAGAAAAGAAATTGTTCAATATCTCCCCCATCTCTTTTGGCTCTGCAGATAGCTGTCCACTCTGACTCTCTAATGGACCAATTTTATCCCTCATTATAATTTTACTATTAATATAGCTGTAGAAGCCCTTTGGGTTTACTTTCACCTTACCTGCCAAAGCAACCTCATATCATCTTTTAGCTTTTCCAATTTCTTTCTTAAGATTTTTTTTACATTCTTTATACTCCTCAAGCACCTAATTTACTCCATGCTGCCTATAATTATTGTAGGTCTCCCTCTTTTTCCGAACCAAGTGTCCAATTTCCCTTGAAAACCATGGCTCTTTCCGATTTTTACTATTTCCTTTCAACCGAACAGGGACATAAAGATTATGTACTCTTAAAATTTCACCTTTAAATGTACTCAATTTCTCTTCCACATCTTTCCCATAAAACAAAATGGCCCAATTTACTCCTTTTAAATCCATTCGCATCTCCTCAAAGTTAGCCTTTCTCCAATCAAAAATCTCAATCCTAGGTCCAGTTCTGACCCTCTCCATAATTATATTGACACTAATTGTATTGTGATCACTGGTCCCGAACTGTTCCCCAACGCATACCTCTGCCACCTGACCCGTCTCATTTCCTAACAGGAGGTCCAGCACCGCCCCTTCTCTAGTAGGTACTTTAAATTAAATTAAATTTCTTTATTTATATAGCACATTTTTAGTTAACTTGCATTGACCCCAAAAAGTGCTTCACATAATTACATTCACACACACAGGCAAAGGTGTGTGAAGTGTCTTGCCCAAGGACACACACAGGCAAAGGTGGGTGAAGTGTCTTGCCCAAGGACACAACGACAGTATGCACTCCAAGCGGGATTCGAACCAGCTACCTTCCGGTTGCCAGCCGAACACTTAGCCCATTGTGCCATCTGTCGTCCCCACATGTATTGCTGCAAAAAACTATCCTGCACACATTTTACAAACTCCAACCCATCCAGCCCATTCCCAGTCTATGTGTGGAAAATTGAAATCTCCCACAATCACTACCTTGTGCTTACTACTAATATCTGCAATCTCCTTACATATTTACTCTTCCAATTCTCGCTCCCCATTTGGCGGTCTATAATACACCCCTATAAGTGTTGCTACCCCTTTCCCATTTCTCAGTTCCACCCAAATAGCCTCCCTAGACGAGCCCTCTAATATATCCTGCCAAAGCACTGCTGTAATATCTTCCCTGATAAGCAATGCAACACCTCCACCTCTTGCCCCTCCAATTCTATCACACCTGAAGCAACGAAATCCTGGAATATATCGTTTCCCTGCTCTTTGTTTTCTGTCTGCCAACCAATTTTCTATCCATGTCAGCACTCTACCCCCAATACCATGTGCCCTCAGTTTGCCCACTAATTTATGTGGGACCTTATCAAATGCTTTCTGAAAGTTCAGGTACTCTACATCCACTGGCTCTCCCTTGTCGATTTTCCTGGTTACACTCTCAAAAAATTGCAGAAGTTTAGTCAAGCATGATTTCCCCATCGTAAATCCATGCTGACTCGGACCGATCCTGTTACTGCTATCCAAATGTGCCGCTAATTCATATTTTATGATTGACTCCAGCATCTTCCCCACCACCGATGTCAGGCTAACTGGTCTATAATTACCTGGTTTCTCTCTCCCACCTTTCTTAAAAAGTGGGATAACATTAGCTACCCTCCAATCCACAGGAACTGATCCTGAATCTATAGAACATTGGAAAATGATCACCAATACATCCACGATTTCTAGAGTCACTTCCTTAAGTACCCTGGGATGCAGACCATCAGGCACTGGGGATTTATCAGCCTTCAGTCCCATCAGTCTACCCAACAACATTCCTGCCTAATATGGATTTCCTTCAGTTCCTCCGTCACCCCAGATCCTCTGGCCACTATTATATCGGGATGATAGTTTGTGTCGTCCTTAGTGAAGACGGATCCAAAGTACATGTTCAACTCAGCAGCCATTTCCTTGTTCACCATTATAAATTCACCTTTTTCAGTCTTCAAGGGTCCAACTTTGGTCTTAACTAATGATCTCTTCTTCACATACCTAAAGAAGCTTTTACTATCCTGCTTTATATTCTTGGTTAGCTTACCTTCGTACCTCATCTTTTCTCCCCGTATTGTCTTTTTGGTATATTCTGTTGCACTTTAAACATTACCCAATCCTCTTGCCTCCCTCTCATCTTTGCTACGTTGTACTTCTCTTTTATTTGTATACCGTCCCTGACTTTCCTTGTCAGCCATGGTCGCCCCTTATTCCCCGTGGAATCTTTCTTCCACTTTGGAATAAACTGATCATGCACCTTCTGTATTATTCCCAAAAATACCTGCCATTGTTGTTCCACTGTCATCCCTGTTAAGGTATCTTTCCAGTCATCTTTGGGCAGCTCCTCCCACATGGCTCCATAGTCCCCTTTGTTCAACTGTAACACTGACACCTCCGATTTACCCTTCTCCCTCTCAAATTGTAGATTAAAACTAACCATATTATGGTCACTACCTCCTAATGGCTCCTTAACGTCGAGTTCCCTTTATCAAATCCGGTGCATTACACAATTAAACTGATTTGATAAGGTCTTGGTCTGTTACATTACTTTCACCAGGTATTTCAGAATTATCAAGAAGAACTCTTGATTTGCCAAGGTAATGAAAGCTATGGATTACATACGGGTAAATTGAATTAGTGTAGATACGTACAGAGCCCAGCATGGACATGTTGGGCAGAAGGGCTTATTTGTGCACCTCAGGACTCGAGATTCACTCGCCAAATGTCACCTTCCATGTCATGAAGAAACACAGCAGAGTGACATAATATATTGATTTTAATCTTTCATCTGACAGGAAGAGTCACACAACCTTCAGTCACAGATCACATCCCAGTTTGTTGAACTGCACCAGATATTCACTGAGAAAGAGCAGCGCTTACTTGGAGATATCCGGAAGGAAGAGAAAAAGATTGTAAAAAGAATGAAGAAAAATCTTCAAGAGATTCAAGAGAATTTAAATTCCATTGAAGAGGAACTCTCACAGTTACAGGAACAGATCGATCACAAGGACGGCGTGACATTTCTGAAGGTGAGGAGTTACACGACAGTTTGGATAAGACCACCTGATATTTTATCACCAATTCAGTTTCTTCTCATTATCTGATATTTCAATGTTTAATCTTGCACTAAATGTTGTACCCTTTATCCTTTATCACTACACTGTGGACGGATTGTGTTTATAGCTTAGGTAAGGGGAAGGTACCGCGAGACCTGGGTGTCCTTGTACACCGGTCACTGAAAGTTGGCGTGCAGGTACAACAGGCAGTGAAGAAAGCTAATGGAATGTTGGCCCTCATAACAAGAGGATTTCAGTATAGGAGTAGAGAGTGCAGTATGTGTTCAGTTTTGGTCTCCTAATTTGAGGAAGGACATCCTTGTGATTGAGGCAGTGCAGCGTAGGTTCACGAGATTGATCCCTGGGATGGCGGGACTGTCATATGAGGAAAGATTGAAAAGACTAGGCTTGTATTCACTGGAGTTTAGAAGGATGAGGGGATATCTTATAGAAACATATAAAATTATAAAAGGATTGGACAAGCTAGATGCAGGGAAAATGGTCCCAATGTTGGGCGAGTCCAGAACCAGGGGCCATAGTCTTAGAATATAGGGGAGGTCATTTCAGACTGAGGTGAGAAAAACTTTTTCTCCCAGAGAGTTGTGAATTTATGGAATTCCCTGCCACAGAGGGCAGTGGAGGCCAAATCACTGGATGGATTTAAGAGAGAGTTAGATAGAGCTCTCGGGGCTAGTGGAGTCAGGGGATATGGGGAGAAGGCAGGCACGGGTTATTGATAGGGGACGATCAGCCAGGATCACAATGAATGGCGGTGCTGGCTCGAAGGGCCGAATGGCATCCTCCTGCACCTATTTTCTATGTTTCTATTCATGTACAGGCTTTTCTTTGACAGGATAGCATGTAAACAAAGGCTTTTCACCGTACTACATGTAACTATAATAAGTTCATTCGTTCAGAAATGTTAGGAGCAGAATTAGCCCATCAAGTCTATTTCGCCATTCAATCGTGGCTGATCTACCTGTGCAAACCCCATTCTCCTGCCTTCTCCCCAAATCCCTGACACCCGCACTAATCAAGATAATATTCAACTCACGAATTGTGTAGTCTTTCCTGTAAGTTTGATCCTTGGATCAATGGCAGATTTTTCACTAACACTCCTTGCACATTCTTGGTTCTTTGTTCTTTGTGTAATACCCTCAAGCTGTGTCAGCTGGGGTCAGAGTTGGACAATGGGAATTTTCAGCTGCTCCTAAAGTTCTTTGGAATAGTTTCTGTTGTGATGTGAACCATCAGTCCCAATAAATTCAGGGGGGAAAAAATAAAGTGT
Organism: Amblyraja radiata; assembly: GCF_010909765.2. NCBI lineage: Eukaryota > Metazoa > Chordata > Chondrichthyes > Rajiformes > Rajidae > Amblyraja > Amblyraja radiata. The sequence continues at coordinate 5,242,252 of NC_045985.1, read as the reverse complement.
TGGAGCAACTCTGCGGGTTCGGCAACATCTGTGGGGGATTTGGATGGGTGACGTTTCGCATCGGGACCCTTCTTCAGATTGTTGTTGTGAGGGGTGGGGAGCTGGAAAAGCGATGGAGTTTGACAAAGCCTCATGACAGGCAAAGAATACAGGTGAGGGATGGTTGACTGGCAGTTGTGTGGACATCGGCTAGAGATGAATAGCATAGAAAGGGGGTCAGGTCCGAAAAGAGGAGAGATATGTTGCCAGATGGAGGATTAGAGGAGAAAGGGTTCTGGGGGAATGGGTAAGAGAGCGGGTTGGTGTGAAAAGTGGAAGGTCATTAAGCTGGGCACATGGAAGAAATGGGGTAAAGGGGAGAGAGATGGTGTAACCTAACATTGGAGATGTCAATGTTCATTCTGCTGTGTTGTAAACTACCCGAGCGGAAGATGAGGTGCCGATCCTCCATTTTGCGTGTGACCTCACTCTGTCAATGGAGGAGGCCCAGGACTGGAAGAACAATATGGAAATGAGAAGTGGAGTTGGAATGTTGAGCAACCGGGATGTTCCGCAGATCTGGGTCACTTAGTCTACGCTTGGTCTCGATGATGTACAGGAGGGGGCCGAATCGAAGCATCAACAATCCACATCCTCGTGAAACGCTGCCTGCTACGCCGTGTTCCAGCACTTTGTGTTTTATATAAGATGGCATTTTGCATTTCTTGTATCTCAATGAATTGAGCTTTGTGTTTTATTTATTTCAGGATGAAGCTGGTCGGGAGAGCAGGTAGGACATGCTCTTGACTGAAACTGTGTGTGGATGTGTAATGTAACACCAATCACATGCTCAATGTATCACCATGTGTTTACTGTTTGCAGTGCGAGTGTTGATACTGAATCGTTGTCAGTGACAGACGCTGCCCCGGCCTTTGAAACGATCTATCGCCCCTTTGTGTTGAGCACAATGATAACAGAAATATCTGATGCCATTAAGCGGTGTAGCTTTTCACCTTACGGTAAAAATATTGAATTCTCTGTTTTTTTTAAACTAACATAATACCCCCCCCCACACACACACACACACTCACACACACACACACACACACACCTTCTCCCTCCAACCCCCACCCCATCCTCCTGCAGATTCTTGACCCCCCCACCACCACCACCATCATTTCCCTGTACCTCACCTGCACTCATATCCATTTCTCCCCTCCACCACATCCTCCACCACATCCTCCACCACATCCACCATGGACATCCCTACCTCGGGCTTCACAATGCACACCCCCTTCCATCCTTATCTCACACCGTTTTTCCTTTCCTCCCTGGCATTCATCCAACAATTCGCCTTTCAAAACAATCCTCTCGCTGGTATCCGCCTCTCACTTGTGTTGGGTGGATATAGAATCCCACCACTAGCCACAACTTCCCATCCCCACCCCTTTCCGCTTTCCGCAGACCGTTCCCTCTGCAACTTCCTGTTTCACTCATCCCTTTCCACCCAAACCTCCCTCTCTCCAGGTACTTCTCCCTGCAACCGCAGGAGATGCAACACCTGTCCCTATACCTCCTCCCTCCGACTTCGTCCAAAGACCACGACAGTCTTTTCAGGTGAAGCAGAGATTCATTTGCACCTCCTCCAACCTCATCTACTGTATCCACTTTATCAGGTGTGGACTCATGTACATTGTGGGGTACTGATTGTGGTGGTGATCAGCCATTATCAGATTGAATGGCGGTGCTGGATCGAAAGGGCAAATGGTCTACTCCTAAACCTATTGTCTATTGTCTATATGGCGAGACCAAGTGCAGGCTTGGCGATCGCTTCACTGAACACCTCCGCTCAGTCCGCCTAAATGTACCAGATCTCCCGGTTGCTAAACACTTTAACTCTCCCTCCCATTCCCACATTGACATTTCTGTCCTGGGCCTTCTCCATTGTCAGTGTGAGGCCAAGCGCAAATTGGAGGACCATCAGCTCATATTTAATTTGCTTACAACCCAGAGGTATGAATATTAAGTTCTCAAAATTCAAGTAGCCCTTCATTTCACTCACTCTATATCCCTCCCCATTCACAGTTCTCCAACCAGTTTGACTGTCTCCGATTACATTTTATCTCTGTTAGCTTTGTTGTTACCTTCTCCCAGCTAACAATGATCTATGCTACATTTATCTTGAACTTCATCCCCTTGTTAACGTTTTCACACCTTGTACTTCCTTATCTCGGTCTCTCCCTCTCCCCTAACTTCGGTCTCGACACGAAACGCCACCCAATCCTTCTCTCCAGAGATGCTGCCTGTCCCGCTGAGTTACTCCAGCATTTTGTGTCTGTCTTTGAAACAAAACGTATCCATGTTCTGCAAAGATGCTGACGCAGCCTCTGTTAATTACTTCAGCACATTCTGTCTCTTTAGTAAACTTGGATCTGCAATTCATTCTGTTAAATAAAACGGACATAGATTAATTTATCCTCATTGATCAGACACATCTGAGTAACGTGTAGTTGCAGAGCTTGTGTGGAATTATGGGCTGAGGGGGAATTGTCGTTTTGTTCCAGTAGCAAACGCAGCTGCCGGGAAGATTCACTTTCACACAGGCAGCTGGAGATGGGAGATCCCTGAACACAACCGACAGCCACACCCCTCCCTCTGTCTCTGTCTCACCGCCTCTCAAGAAAACAGGAGCGCGTCACCTGGCCCCTCATGTCCGGCCTCGTTCAGTATGAACAAGGCGACTCCACCACAACTCTAACTCCTCTTTAACCACCTCTAATGACCACTCGCATCAACCTCCTCTTCCCACAATCTCCACCCCACGTCCCCCCCCCCCCCCCCCCTCTCTGATTCTCTGCTTCTCCCCCCAGTCTCCGTCACCCTGGATTTGGAAACAGCGCATGCGCGGCTCGAGGTGTCTGAGGATCGGAAGAGCGTGAGATGGACCGGACCCGGAGGAGTCTCCCTGACACCGGGAAGAGGTTTACAGTCAAAGCGCGTGTGATGGGATCCGAGGGATTCACATCTGGGAGACATTACTGGGAGGTGGAGCTGGCGGGGAGTCGGGAATGGAGGCTGGGAGTCGCCGCAGAGTCTGTGGAGAGGAAGAGAGATGTCACACCGACCCCGAAGACTGGAGTCTGGAGCATCGGGCGGTGGGGTGACGTGTTTAATGCATCCGCCTCCCCTCCATCCCCTCTCCCCGCCCGTCCCATCCCCGGGAGGGTGGGAGTTTATCTCAGTTACGAGTCCGGGACAGTTTCATTTTACGACGCGGACACCAAGTCCATTCTCCACACCTTCGCTGGGAATAAATTCACGGAGAAACTTTATCCTTTGATCGGTATTGCGGATGAAAACCATTGGCTGAGAATCTGCTCCGGTTCCGCTCCGGGTGTGTAAAAGGGTCGGGTCCCGGGACCGGCGTCAGGAGCGGGGCTCAGGGGCTGTGGGGTAGAAACCCGGTGGACAACAGGTCGGCGCTGAACGAACGGCTCCCATTTATTCCCCAAAATCCGCGTCGTGAAACCCCAGTGAGCGCGGAAATAAAACCAGGGGGAATGTAAATGTGGGAAGAGTGAAATAAACAGCAACTGAAATCAGAGCTGTCTGTCTGTCGACCCGTTCATTTTAACCCGTTAACCGCATCCGGCAACAGAACAGAAATTACTTTTGTGAAAATATAAAGATTGAAACAAACTCCCTCCCCGCGGGTTCAGCAGCAGCCGCGGGCGGCGGGTCCTGAGCTCCGGGCTCCCCCGGGTCCTAAAGTCCGCCGACACAGATAGCGTGTTTGCAGCATTTGCTCTCCACACAACAGATTAGTTTTCTTCGCTACGGATCTTTGGAAGAATGGGTTCAAACCGAATTCCCAGTTCCAGGTGGGAGCCCGTTGTGCTCAGGCTCTGCCTGTCTCTCTGTAGGATATGTAGATCATTCCTTGTTTCTCTCGCCGCCAGACCCCTCCCTCAACTCTCTCCCAGGTAGTTCAATGGTTCTTTATTGTCACCTGTTCCATCAGCTACAATGGAATTTGATTTATCATACATACAACAAAAACAAAATGACACAAAAAAACGAAACATAAGCAGCCACGTCAGCGGCGTGTGAGAATCCTTAGGCACACAGCCATCAGTCCAATGTCCGGGACACACACGCATTCACCGTGATGTGGCCAGTGATTCACCAACCGCTTAGTTCTCTCTGCAGTCCCTGTCCGCCCGAACAGTCACAAAGCCGTCCGCCCCCGCACCAGACTCCAGGACGCCGCCGTGGCGCAACGTCCCCGTAAACACCGACACCACCGCACTCACAGTACTCCCTCTGAATCCCCACCAGTGCAGGCAGTATCAACCTTGCTTTCGGTGACCTCGCACTCCTCACTGCGATGGAAGATTAATAACATTTACCTTCTTCCTCCTTATCTCCCGCGGTCGCGGCGATCGAATCGCCCGCAGTCGGGGCGATGGAAACTCCTGCAGCTGGAGCTCCCGAAGATGACCCCTAACAAAGGGGCCGCCAGATCCACGATGTGTGGCCGCAGTGCGGACGGAGATACGATCGGAAAAAAGTCTCATGCCGTCGGAGGAAGAGAGTTAAACAAGTTTCCCCCATTCCCCCGTCCCCCACACAATACAAAAAACCCAAAGGTCAAGTAAAACATACAAATAAAACGGACTAAAAAGCAACAAAGAAAAAATGGGCAAGACAGACTGTTGGCGAGGCTGCCTCTCACGGAGCCATCCTGTACATCATGTCTGTATCGCTCCTGGTTCCTGCTCTCGATCACCGCTTTAACGCTTCATCTCCCTCACTGCCAGTTTCCAACCAGCTCCCACTTTCCTCTGCTCGAGCCCCGACTCTTCCCTTCGCTTTCCCGCCGTCTCCGTTTCAGAGAAAACGCGAGTGACCAAAGTCCATTCCAAGCCCGCGGACGTCACCGGCTATTTCGTCTATCCACTATCCCTGTTTGCGCATCGAAATGGAATATTCCCTCCAAGATCGAGTGCGTACAACAACATCCCGCTTACATTTACACAATGTCCTCGCATCTCTTTTAGGAGACCACAAAGTGCTTTACTGGTGGAATTCTCTTTGAAGTGCAGCCAGGTATGGAAACTGAATTGCAGGAGTCAATTTACAGACAGGGACATTCACAAACAGAGTTTAAAAGCAAACTATACTGTCCAAAGCGATTTGTGTTTATTTCAATTGGAGTATTAGAAGCACCAAGCACATCATTCAAATAAACACAATCTTTCTATTCGGTTCTTATGAATGTTACTGGTCGTGTGAATTATCCAAATACAATAGGGTATTAAATGTATCTGTTTTATTAATCTACTGACCTACAATATTGTAAGTGGGTTTGATTTCAATGAACCAACCCACTTTTACATTTTCCTCTGATTATCTGCCTCTGTTTCTTCCCTTCTTTCACCCAATCCATCAGGTGAAACTTTAATCGCCGCCCTCAGCCCAAGAGAGATAAATTGTCATGAGTTGTTAATTGTCATATGTACCGGGGCGGAGTAATGACATTCTTACTTGTCCTTAATCTGAGTTTGCATCTATATCAGTCCTCACAACTTTCCCTCCTTAAGCTTCTGTTCCTGACTCCAATGTTAGTAAATAATCCTCACTCCTCATTCAAGGAATGTTGCCATTCCATCCCCCATGTCCATAATCTTCCAGATTTGTAATCAGCATTCCCAACTCCCAACAAAGTCGGTTGCAAAATCTCTGACTCAGAGTTTTTTGCCTGAGCCCAGACCTCTGTTGTGTGGGTGGACAAAGCTGAGATAGTCAAGTGGGCTTGGGATGGGTCTGCAGTTGGTCAGGCAGGATCTGTGGAGAGAGGACATGAGTTCGCATTCCCGAGTCTCTGGTCGAAATTTGCCCTGACCCTGTCAGTCCTGCTGCCCATAAAATAATACTGTTATTGATGTTGTTGGGAATATGAGGCACTTGTTTCTCCAGTTTGTGTATGGCCTCATTCTGGCAACGGAGAGGGCCCAGGACAGGAAGGTCAACGTGGGAATGGGAAGACGAGTGGTTGGCATCCGGCAGCCCTTGGCGGACCGAGTGCAAGTGTTCAGCAAAATGGTCGGCGACTCTGGACTTTCACACGAATGTGCACCAGGCGTCACCAGGGATACAGGATGCAGTAGATGAGGTGACCGTGAACCTCTGTCTCATTTGGAAGGACGGCTGTGATCCCTGATGGAGGTGAGGGGGAAGGTACTATAAATGCATCCAGTGTGTACATACATGACAAGGGAAGAACGTTTAGTGCATGGTAAAGCCGGCAAATTCCGATCAAGTACAGTCCGAGGGTCACCAAAGAGGTAGATAGTAGTTCAGTACTGCTGTCTGGTTGTGGAAATATGAGTGAGTTGCTTGATAACAGATGGGCTGAAACTGTCCCCGAATCTGTAGGTGTGGAACTTACTAGTGTATTGTACAGTTGTATCAAATCCTATATTTCATACCCTCACGGACCCAGCAAATACGCCAAACGCCTTCGTCATCACCCTGCCCATCCATGGTGCAATGTTCATGGAGCTGTGTGTCTGCATTCCAATGTCTCTCTAGTCTGCTAAAAAATAACGCAGGGTGTAACTTTATAATGTGTATAAACTGCCCTGGCCTGTTTACCAATTTGCATCACACTTTTCCGAGTTAAATAAATCAGCCTTTAATACGCCCATTGGCCCAGTTCCATCCCAGATTAATGGATTCACTCTCCAAAATGTCACCATAGAAACGTAGAAACATAGAAACATAGAAAATGGGTGCAGGAGTAGGCCATTCGCCCCTTCGATCGAGGGGCATTTAATTGGAGCGTGGGTGATCATTCAAAAATCAACACCCTGTTCATCCCTTTGTAATATAGCTCTCATACAGAGCTATATCACTTTTAAATACAGATCAGAAAATCTTAGCAAAGACTTTAGCAATAAGATTAAGCAAATATATTAGTAAATTGATAAACCCTGATCAAACGGGCTTTACACCCAAAAGATACTAATTTAATAATTTGAGACGCCTGTTTAATATAATGTACTCGCATAAAGTAGAGCAAGAAGATATATCAATTGTTTCTTTGGATGCAGAGAAAGCATTTGATCAGGTAGAGTGGCAATACTTATATAAAGTACTACAAAAATTTAATATGGGAGAGAATTTTATAACATGGGTAAAATTATTATATGATAAACCGATGGCAAGAACTTTAACTAATAACATGTTATCTCAAAAATTTCAACTATCAAGGGGTAATAGGCAGGGATGTGCACTATCACCCCTGCTATTTTCCCTTATGATAGAACCCCTGGCTGTAAGTATAAGAATTCATCCGAATATTCAGGGCTATAATACCAGGTACTCAAAGAATAAAATCTCATTATATGCAGACGATATACTTTTATATATTACAAAGTCACAAACGAGCATACCAAATTTATAAGATTTAATAGAGGAATTTGGGTATTTTTCTGGATATAGAATAAACTGGAATAAAAGTGAAATCATGACCTTAAAACCTCAAGAACCTACACACTTATTGAAGTTCCCCTTTAAAATCGCAACAGAAAAATTTAAATATTCGGGTATTCAGATTACTAGAAAATATAAAGCATTATTCAACGCTAATTTCATACCTTTATTAAATAAACTTAATACGCTGATTACATTTTGGAAAACACTTCCTTTATCATTATTAGGTAGAATAAATGCAATAAAAATGATCTTCCTACCACAATTACTATACCTATTTTAGTCTATACCGGTATATATACCAAAATATATATTTTTTAAATTAGACTCTAATATTACTAATTTTATTTGGGACTATAGATCACATAGAATTACAAAAAATCACTTATGTAAACCAAAAGAGGTCGGGGGACTTTCACTTCCGAATGTTATGTATTATTACTGGGCATTGCATATTAAGAATATAATTTATTGGCTTGATAGTTCTACCCAACAGACAGAATGTATAAAAATGGAGAAAGAGGATTGTCATCCTTGTAATATAGGAACGATCCTCTTCTCCCCGAAAAAACTGAATAACACAATATATAAGAAGAACCCAATTATATGTGGTACAATAAGAATTTAGAAACAAATAAAATGACTTTAAAATTAAGAAACTTATCATTGTTAATGCCAATAGAGAATAACCCTTTATTTAAACCATCTCTTATTGATAAAACATATAACCAATGGGAAAGTCTCGGAATTAGAAAGATCGAGGATATGTACGAAATGGGAAACCTACTATCATTCCAACAATTACAATTAAATTTTAAACTGAAAACAAACAATATTTTCTATCCTTTACTATCTAATTTCTTTTCCTTATTCTAATCTTTCTTTAATATAACAACAACAAAAAAGAAGCTGTACATAAAATGTATTATGCAGATATATATTAGGCACGTTGGTGCCATATGATTGTACTTACTTCTAATAAAATAAAATATTACTTCCAAATAATACTACCAAAAATTGTATTCATCTAAAAAAACAGAACAATCAACGGGAATGGAAACATTTTTACAGAATTGTAAGTTTGCGGGTCTAGATCAGAAAGAGAGAGAATTGCTAGGGGCTGAAATTACGATAAAAGACATTGAAGAATCAATAGTCCTTAAAAAACGGAGTCGGCAGGACCCGATGGTCTAAATTCGGAATTTTATAAAAAAAATTATGATTTGCTTTCCCCACGCCTACAGACAATGTACAAATACGCTTATACTCAACAGAAACTCCCAGAAACTCTAATTGAATCAACAATCATACTTATACCAAAAACGGACAAGGATCTTGAAGACCCAGGTTCATACAGAGCTATAGCCCTCTTAAATACTGATCAGAAAATATTAACTAAGATTCTATCTAATAGATTGAGCTTAGTGATCAGTAAATTAATACATCCTGACCAAACAGGGTTTATCCCCAAACGGTATTCATTTTGTAATCTGAGAAGATTATTTAATATTATATACTCCAATAGAATCCCCAACGCAGAGCTAGCAATTATCTCGTTAGATGCTGAAAAAGCATTTGACCAGGTAGAATGGCCATATTTATTTTCGGTGAAGGAAAATTTTCAACTAGGAGAGAAGTACTGTACATGGGTTAAATTGTTATATTCTAACCCAACAGCTAGAATATTAACAAACAAAATGTTATCAACTAAATTTAATCTCTCTAGAGGCTGTAGACAAGGATGCTCACTGTCCCCACTATTATTTGCTCTTGCAATCGAACCCCTAGCAGAAAGCGTTAGAAACCATCCAGGAATATTTGGATACAATACTAGAGACACAAGGAATAAAATCTCCTTATATGCAGATGATATACTAATATATATTACAAAATTAGAAATTAGTATTCCAAACCTATTAAATCTAATAACTCAATTTGGTCAGTTTTCGGGATATAGAATCAATTGGAATAAAAGCGAAATCATGCCAATAACAAAATTCAATTTACATACAATACAACAATCCCCTTTTAAAATAGTTAAAGATAAATTTAAATACTTAGGAATCTGGGTAACTAAGACATAACCCTCTTTATTTAAACTAAATTTCCCACCCTTACTGAATAAACTACATAAGAATATTCAATACTGGAAAACACTCCCCATTTCAATGCTTGGGAGAATTAATGCTATAAAAATGATTTTTTTACCGCAAGTACTGTACCTACTTCAATTAATTCCGATATATATCCCAAAAACTTTTTTCAAAAAAGTCGACTCCATTGTTACAAGTTTTGTCTGGTATTATAAGAATCATAGAATAAGTAAAAAACATTTATGTAAATCAAAGATAAATGGAGGTCTGGTTTGCCAAATTTCTTATTTTATTTTTGGGCAGTCCATATTAAAAACATGAATTTTTGGCTGGAAGAAATGGACCAACAACCAGATTGGCTAATGATGGAAAAGGAAGACTGTCTACCTTTTGAAATTGGACCGATCATATTTGCCCCCACAAAACAGCACAAAAAAACCTATAAAGAAAACCCCATAATACATAGTGGAATACGAATTTGGAAACAAATAAAAAAAGATTTAAAATTGAATAATATACCACTCTGCCTTCCCATTGTAAATAATCCTTTGTTCAAATCATCCTTTATGGACAAAGGTTTCACACAATGGAAAAATCATGGAATCAAAAATATAGGACATCTTTATGGGAAAGGTACTTTTCTTTCATTTCAAGAGTTACAACTGAATTATGGACTGCACTCAAATAATTTTTTCAGATATCTACAAATTAGAGATTATGTTAAATCTAATACACAAGTTTACAGGAATAGGGAATCAGAAATTCTTGATGAGTGTCTGAACAAGCATCCTAATACTGAAAAACTAATAGCTTATATTTATAACACCCTACTAAATAACGAGGTACCACCGACCGAACCACATAGATACAAATGGGAAATTGAAATAGGTCATCCTATCACGAAAGATATGTGGGACGAAAGTTTACAACAAATACATCAATGTTCATTAAATGCCAGACATACTTTAATACAATTCAAGGTCTTACATAGACTACACTTCTCTAAAATAAAACTAAATAGAATCTTCCCACAAATCTCTTCTATTTGTGATAAATGTCTACATTTAGAGGCTAATTTAACACATACGTTTGCAAACTGTATAAAACTTAAACATTTCTGGACAGATATTTTTGAAATAACTTCAGAAGTTATTAATACAAAACTGGACCCAGACACAAAATTAATAATACTTGGAATATCAGAACAAAGCTTAACACTCACAACAAACCAAAGAAACTTCCTCAATTACAGTATAATAACCGGAAAAAAATTAATATTAAAATTTTGGAAAGGCCCTACAACCCCCACAATCAAAATGTGGATTACGGAAATGTCGGAGACCCTATACTTAGAAAGAATTAGACTTGTCTTAATGGACAAACAAGATCTTTTCCATAAAATTTGGGCTCCATTCATTAACTATCTGAAGGGATAGATTGGCACAGCACGAGGACCCAGCTGAAACGTGAACTCAGGAACAGATGAAAAACTATACTCTATACTTTACAACCTACGAACCTATCTCCATTGATGTATTATAGGTAACCCATTCCACCTCCCTTGTTTTTCTGTTGTGTTTTTTGCTTTCTTTTTTATTTGTAACTTTCTACCCTCTCTTTTTCTCGCTTTCTATAAAAAATAAAAATACTAGAAGCAGAAGTAATTGATAATGGAAAATTTTAATAATGTATGACTGATGTATATGAAAAGTTTTTTTTTTTACTATAATATGTCTACTTCTAATAAATAAATAAAAAAAAAATAAATAAAATAAAATATTAAAAAAAAAAGAAACGTAGAAACATAGAAACATAGAAAATGGGTGCAGGAGTGGGCCATTCGGCCCTTCGATCGAGTTGCATTTAATTGGGTCATGGGTGATCATTCAAAAATCAACACTCTGTTCCTCCCTTCTCCCCCATATCCCTTGATTCTGTTAACGCTAAGAGCTACACTTAACTCTCTCTTGAACACACCCAGTGAATTGGCCGCTACTGCCTTCGTTAGCAGAAAATGCCACGAAAATGCCACGAATTCACAACCCCCCGGGTGAAAAGGTTCTCCCTCATCTCAGTCCGATATGACCTTCTCCTTATTTTTAAACTGTGACCCCTGGTTCTGGATTCCCACCCCCCCCCCCCCCCCACATCGGGAACATGTTTCCTCTATCCAGCCTGTCCAATCCGCTAAAAAAAAGTATATGTTTCTATCAGAGACCCACTCATCCTTCTAAATTCCAATGAGTGTTTGCCCTGTGGACCCATTCTTGATCACCCGTTCACTAACACTATCCTACATACTAGGGACATTTTTTTACCAATGTTTGTCTCATCTCAAACTGGCTAACCATTAGAACAGAGATGAGGAAAACCTTTTACACCCAGAGAGTTGGGTGAATTGGTGGAATTATCGGCCTAACATCATGGAGCTGGCGGCCTTGATTATGATTATGATTATGATGATGATACACTGTAATGTCTCGATTGTAATCATGCATTGTCTTTCCGCTGTCTGGAGTGGACGCAACAAAAGCTTTTCACAGTACCTGATTTTAAAACCAAGCTCTAAAGTGCATACATTTGGGGTTTATTTCATTTAAACACTGAAAGCACCAAGGTACGAAATTCGAATAAATAAACGTTTCTATTAGGTTCTTGTGCATTTTATTGGTCGTGTGTATTATCCAAATTTAACAAATGGGGATAAAATGTATCTATTGCATTCATCTATTAATGTATCAATTCGTCATGTTTAGGGGGTCTTTACCGTCAAAGAGGATCCGCTCATAGCTTCCTGATGCTTCTTGATCAATTTAATTCTACCAGAAGTTCTCTTCTCGCTCCTGCATTGAGGGTCTCTCCACTATTCCACCTCATGCATGTGCCGCATCTGCAGATTCTTGTGTCCCAATGAATTCTGGACATCAACAACGATGAACCAAGTATTATAAATTATTACATTAAACGAAACGCATGCACGTAGAACTTCAAAATAGCAGAATATGGTTTACAAATATTCAGCACGCCAAGACGTTATAGGTGACGTTTCGGGTCGAGACCCTTCTTCAGGCTGCCTCACCCGCTGAGTTTCTCCAGCACCGAGCTGTCTAAATGTTTGCGCGGCGCAGGGTACCCACCTGCTGGTAAAAACCCGATACTGCAGAATCGGCCGATATATGAACCCATTGCCCGTGGGGTGCTGGAGGCCGGCATCGACGTGGGAGCAGCGGCGGTGACTGAGACACAATCCGGCATGACGAGTGAAACGGACAGTAGAGAGCGCAAGAGCTACCTGGTTGTCTAACTTGAGTAATACATTGTGCTATTATTTGCATTGTTTTATCATCAACTTCACAAGTTAATAAAATACTGTTCTTAATAAACAAAACTTAATCTTCTTATTAAGGAATTAATGTAAGTCGGTGATAAATTTATCAGGGTGTAGATGTCGCTGCAAGACCAGCATTTATTGCACATCACTAATTGCCCTCTGAGTAGATCGCTCGGACAATTCCAAGGACATTTGATCTTCAACCACTTTGAACGAGTTGGATCTTAAACAAAATAAGAGTGTTGCGGAGATTGTATTACAGACAATTTCTTTCTTACATTTGTGGTGATAAACTGTATTTACGGTGGGGGGGAAATATTTAAAATTGTGTCCCTGGATTGTGCCACTGATTACAATCAAGTCAAACTCCAGTACAATAGATAGGGAAAAGGGACAGTTCCACTGGGCAGCGTATAGTTCTCAGTATTGCAGCGTCACAACCCGCTAACATTTATACAATGACCTCGCATCTCTTTTCGGAGACCACAGAGTGCTTTACCTGCGTAAATCACATTGAAGTCCAGCCAGTAATGGCAACGGGAATCCAGAACCTCATCAATGAAGGCCCAGAGTACAACATCAGGACATAGTCACAAAAACCTGGAGTAACTCAGCGGGACAGGCAGCATCTCTGGACAGAAGGAGTGAGTGACGTTTCGGGTCGAGACCCTTCTTCAGACCGAGAGTCAGGGGAAAGGGAAGCGAGATATATAGACGGTGATATAATGAGATGTAGACAAAAATGTGAAAGAGTCCGAATAAGGGTCACGACCCGAAACGTCAGCGATTACTTCCCTCCTGAGACGCTGCCTGTCCTGCTGAGATACTCCAGCATTTTGTAACTGTCTTCGATTTAAACCAGCATCTGCAGTTCCTTCCTACTTCATCAGGAGGTTATGTTGAATCGGTATAAAATACAGGTTTGGACCCAACTGGTGCATCAAGCCTATTTGTGGTCACCAAACTTAATGAATGAAGCGAGGGTCATCGGGAGGGCGCAGGAGATATTCACTGGAATGGTTTCAAGGATGAGGAGATTCGGTTCGAGGGTGAGGCTGGAGAAGCGGGTGCAGGTTCTCAGTGGAGAAGGGAATTTGAAAGCTTTCACATAGGGTTGAAGCTCGGGTCCGGTGTGGAGAGGGGGAATGGGGAGCAGAGGGTCGGGGTCTTTCCCATGTGAGCGAGGTTCAAATGGGCACAGATTTGAGAGAGAGAAGCAACAAGGGAAATCTGGCTCGGAGTGTAGGAAGGAATTGCAGATGCTGGTTTGAACCGAAGATAGACACAACATGCTGGAGTAACTCAGCGGGACAGGCAGCATCTCTGGAGAGAAGGAATGGGTGACGTTTCGGGTAGAGGCGGTCTCCAGCATTTTGTGCCTATCTGAGGGAATAAGGCTTTTCAGTTTAGTTTATTGTCACGTGTTTCGAAGTACAGTGAAATACTTTTGTTGCGCGCTAACCAGTCAGCAGAAAGACAATACATGATTACAATCGAGCCACTTACAGTGGACAGATACTCGATGATGGAATAACGTTTAGTCCAAGGTTAAACCAGCAAAGTCCGATCATAGTTAAAGTGAGAAATGTTGAGGTGGGAGTAGAGATTTAAGAGTGTGGGGCGATTGTAATATGTGATTGTAGATCTGCATCGCACGCAAATAGACGCCTTGGTTGGGCGCCATCTCGGAAGCATTAGCGGCAAGAATGACCTGCAGGGGCGGGAGGAAATGCTGCCAATTGGGCTTTCGAATCTGAGTGTTCCGTGTTCCACACTCACTGATTCCACGGTGGCGCAGCGGTAGAGTTGCTGCCTTGCAGCGCTTGCAGCGCCAGAGACCCGGGTTCGATCCCGACTACGGGTGCTGTCTCTATGTTCAACCCCGTGAGCGCGTGCGTTTTCTCTGAGATCTTCGGTTTCCTCCCACACTCTAAAGTCGAACAGCTATGTAGGTTAATTTACTTGGTGGATGTGTAACATTGTCCCTAGTGTGTACAGGATAGTGTTAATATTCAGCCTGACGAAGGTCTCGACCCGAAACCTGATATATTCCTTCGCTTCATGGATGCTGCCGCACCCGCTGATTTTCTCCAGCAATTTTGTCTACTGCTGCATGAGAGACAGGTGCACTGTTGTGGAATAAAATAAGGGCGGAGGGAGGTCTCCGTCCATCCTGATCCCGGGCTGTGAACGGAGATGCGGGCGGCGGGTTCCACTGCCCAACAGGTGCAACGTCTCCTCAGGTTACACCCGAGGCTTCCTTAGCGCCGGGCCCCGTCCCTTTCTGTCCTGCCTTAGTCTTTCTCGTCCATATTCAGGCCAGTTTAATGTCCAATCTACCCCTCCCTCGTGTGAGATGAGCTGGAAGCGGCCAGGACATCTTCACACTGAACACTTGCAGCCAAGTAGTATTAATTGCCCGGGACGCCAGCGGGCGCAGCGACACGGTGCTGTAGGGGTTGGGTTTAATTTAGTTTAGAGATACAGCGCGCAAACAGGGCCTTCGGCCCACTGGGTCCGCGCCGACCAGCGATCCCCGGCCGTTAACACTATCCTACAACAACTAGGGACATTTTTTACATGTACGAATCCAATTTTTTACATTTACCAAAAATTGGAGTGTGGGGGGGAAACGAAGATCTCGGAGAAACCCCACGCAGATCACGGGAAGAACGTACAAACTCCGTACAGACAGCACCCGTAGTCAGGATCGAACCCGGGTCTCCAGCGCTGCATTCGCTGTAAGGCAGCAACTCTACCGCTGCGCCATAGTGACGGTCACGTGACCGACCATATTCAGCAGATCCACGTCAGAGAAAACATTTTGAACCAGGAAGTGAAGATAAAATGGCTGCGAAAGACATTTTCGACAGTTTCAGCGAGGAGGCAGTTTGTCCCATCTGCCTGGATTTCTTCACCGATCCGGTGACACTGGAGTGCGGGCACAACTTCTGCCGCTCCTGTATCACACAGAGTTGGGACAGGGAGGCGAGAAACTCCTGCCCGGAATGTAGAGACGGGTTTACAGACCGCACCCTCAGGGTGAATCGGGCCTTGGTTAGACTGTCTGAGAAAGCTCGAGCACTGAGCCTGAATCTCAAAGAGAAGGAAAGTAAACTTCACTGCGAGAAACATCAGGAAGAACTGAAGCTGTTTTGTGAAACGGACAAGAAACTGATCTGTTTGAATTGTGCAACTGCGCAGGAACACAAGACTCACAGCTTCATGCTGATAGATGAAGCAATTGAATTCTACAAGGTAAAACCAAATCGATTTTGATCAATGTGTAATATTTTCTTTATTGTCTGACATTTTTATTCTCTGATCTGAACCCCAACCCCAGGAACAGGTGAAATCATCTTTCGAATCTCTCACAGAAAAGAAATCAGTGATCGAGCAAATGGAGCAGCAACAGAAAGAGAATATTTCTGGAGTTCAGGTGAGGCTTTGTACTATCGATTTCATTATTTTGTGTAATTTTGATCCCTGTGATGCCTGTAATAATGGGCACCTCTATAGAGCTCAGTAGTCGAGGACCCGAGATCTTGGGAGCGGTTGGGCAGCCAAGGACTTCACTCACTAGAGCACAGGAGTCTGAAGAATGATCTATTGCAGGTGTATAATATCACGAAACAAAATGTCAGGGTGAATACTCAGTCTTTTACACTAAGTAAGGCGTGCGAGCATGCGAGTGCATAGGTTTAAGGTGAGAGGGAACAGATTATGAACATTAATACGAACATTAAGGGCAACTTTGATAGTGGGTATATGGAACGAGCTGCCAGGGGAGGTTGTTGATTCAGGTACCATAACAATATTTAAATGATATTTGAACAAATTCTTGGATAGAAAATTTTAGAACCCGGTGAGCCAAATCCGGAGAGGTGGAAATAGTGCAAATGGGGCAATAGACAATAGACAATAGGTGCAGGAGAAGGGCATTCGGCCCTACGAGCCAGCACCGCTATTCAATCGATCATGGCAGATCATCCCCATTCAGTATCCCGTTTCTGCCTTCTCCCCATATCCCCTGACACTGCTATGCTATGCTGAAGAGCCCTATCTATCTCTCTCTTGAAAGTATCCAGAGAAACAGCCTCCAACACCATCTGAGGCAGAAAATTCCACAGACTCACAACTCTCTGTGTGAAAAAGTGTTTCCTCATCTCTGTTCTAAATGGCCAACCCCTTATTATTCAACTGTGGCCCCTGGTTCTGGACTCCCCCAACATCGGGAACATGTTTCCTGCCTCTAGCGTGTCCAAACCCTTAATAAGATTCCCTCTCATCCTAACTTCCAGAGTATACAAGCCCAGCCGCTCCATTATCTCAGCATATGACAGTCCCGACATCCCAGGAATTAACCTTGTAAACCTACGCTGTACTCCCTCAATAGCAAGAAAGTCCTTCCTCCAATTAGGGGACCAAAACTGCACACAATACTCCAGGTGTGGTCTCAGTAGGGCCTTGCCCATCTGCAGAAGGACCCCTTTGCTCCTGTACTCAACTTCTCTTGTTATGAAGGTCAACATGCCATTCGCTTTCTTCACTGCCTGCTGTACCTGCATGCTTACTTTCATTGAATGTTCAACAAGGACCCCCAGATCCCGTTGTACTTCCCCTTTTCCCAACTTGACACCATTCAGATAATAATCTGCCTTCCTGTTTTTGCCAGTAAAGTAGATAATCTCACACTAATCCACATAAAACTGCATCCAACCACTCCCCCAACCTGTCCAAGTCACCCTGTATTCTCATAGCATCCTCCTCACAGTTCACAATGCCACCCAGCTTTGTGTCATCAGCAAATTTGCTAATGTTACTTTGAATCCCTTCACCTAAATCATTAATATATAATGTAAATAGCTGCCGTCACAGCACCGAGCCTTGCGGTACCCCACTAGTCACTGCCTGCCAATCTGAAACAGACCCGTTAATCCCTGTCTTCCAACCAATTTTCTGTCCATGTCAGCACTCTACCCCCAATACCATGTGCCCTAATTTTGCCCACTAATCTATGTGGGACCTTATCAAATGCTTTCTGAAAGTTCAGGTACACTACATCCACTGGCTCACCTTTGTTCATTTTCCTAGTTCCATCCTCAAAAAATTGCAGTAGATTAGTCAAGCATGATTTCCCCTTCATAAATCCATGCTGATTCGGACCGATCCTGTTCTACTGATCTGCTATCCAAATGTGCCGCTATTACACCTTTAAGATTTGACACCTACACCTTCCCCACCATCGATATCAGCCTAACTGGTCTCTGTTTTCTCTAACATTAGCTACCCCCCCACCCCCCTCAATCCACACGAACTGTTCCTGAATCTATAGAATATTGTAAAATGATCACCGATTCATCCACGATTTCTAGAGGCACTTCCTTAAGTACCCTGGGATGCAGACCATCAGGCCCTGGGGATTTATCAGCCTTCAGTCCCATCAGTCTATCCAACACCATTTCCTGCCTAATGTGGTTTCCTTCAGTTCCTCCGTCACCCCAGATCCTCTGGCCACTACTGTATCAGGAAGAATGTTTGTGTCCTCCTTAGTGAAGACAGATCCAAAGTACCTGTTCAACTCATCTGCCATTTCCTTGTTCCCCATAATAAATTCACATTTTCGGTCATCAAAGGTCCAACTTTGGTCTTAACTAATTTCACATACCTAAAGAAGCTTTTATTATCCTGCTTTATATTCTTGGCTAGCTTACCTTCGTACCTCATCTTTTCTCCCCATATTGTCTTTTTGGTTATCTTCTGTTGTTCTTTAAACATTACACAATCCTCTTGCTTCCCGCTCATCTTTGCAACATTGTACTTCTTCGCATTAATTTTTATACTGTCCCTGACGTCCCTTGTCAGCCATGGTCGTCCCTTTCTCCCCTTGGAATTTTCCTCCTAGGAATGAACTGATCCTGCACCTTCTGTATTATTCCTAGAAATACCTGCCATCTTTGTTCCACTGTCATCCCTACTAGTGTATTTTTCCAGTCAACTTTGGCCAGCTCCTCCCTCGTGGCCCCATAGTCCCCTTTATTCAACTGCAACACTGACACCTCCAATCTACTCTTCTCCCTCTCCAATTGTAGATTAAACCTGACCATGTTATGGTCGCTGCCTCCTAATGGCTCATTAACCTCGAGGTCCTTTATCAAATCCGGTTCATTACATTACACTAAATCCAGAATTGCCTTCTCCCTGGCAGGCTCCAATACAAGCTGTTCTAAGAATCCATCATGAAGGCAATCTCCAGAGTCCCTTTCTTGGGGTCCAGTACTAACCTGATTTTCCAAGTCTACCTGCATGCTGAAATCTCCCATAACAACCACAGCATTACTTTTGCTACATGCCAATTTTAACTCCTGATTCAACTTGCGCCCTATGTTCAGGCTACTGTTTGGGGGGCTGCAGATAAGTCCCATTAGGGTCTTTTTACCCTTACAATTCCTTAATTCTATCCATACTGACTCCACATATCCTGTTCCATCAGTCTACCCAACACCATTTCCTGCCTTATGCGGATTTATTTCAGTTCATCCGTCACCCCAGACCCTGTGGCCACTAGTACATCAGGAAGCTTGTTTGTGTCATCCTTGGTGAAGACGGATCCTAAGTACCTTTTCAACTCATCTGCCATTTCCTTGTTCCCCATCATAAATTCACCTTTGATGTCTTCAAGGGTCCAACTTTGGTCTTAACTAATGTTTTCCTCTTCACATACCACAATAAGTTTTTACTCTCCTCTTTTTTACACTTGGCTTGCTTACCTTCGTACCTCATCTTTTCTCGCCGTATTGCCTTTTTGGTACCTTCTGTTGCTCTTTAAACATTACTGAATCCTCTTGCATCCCGCGCATCTCTGCTACGTTGTACGTCTTCTCTTTTATTTTTATACCATCCATGACTTCCCTTGTCAGCCACGGTCGCCCCTTACTCCCCTTGGTATTTTTCTTCCTCTTTGGATTCTGCACATTTTGTATATTCCCAGAAATACCTGCCATTGTTGTTCCACTGTCATCCCCGCTAGGGTATCTTTACAGTCAATTTGGCCAACTCCTCCCTCATGGCTCCATAGTCCCCTTTGTTTAACTGTAACACTGACACCTCCAATTTACCCTTCTCCCTCTCAAATTGTAGATTAAAACTCACCATATTATGGTCACTGCCTCCTAATGACTTCTTAACCTCAAGTTCCTTTTATCAAATTTTGGTTCATTACATAAGGTCATGTCGGTTACATTACTTTCACCAGATATTTCAGATTTAGCAAGACGAGCTCTTGAATTGCCAAGGCAATGATAGCTATGGATAAATACGGGTAAATAGAATTAGTGTAGATACGTACAGAGCCCAGCATGGACATGTTGATCCGAAGGGACTATTTCTGTCAAGGGACTGTACAAAAGGGACGGATTGCATCTTAACAGGTGTGGGACCAGCATTCTGGCAGGCAGGTTTGCCACTGCTACACGGGTGGTTTTAAACTGAATAAGGGGGGTGGGGTGTCGAATGGGCTAGTGGAGGATGGAGTTAAAGGGAAAGGGTTTCTTAAATGTGTGAGCGTAGAGACAGAGGGGTGTAAAATGAGGGTAGAAGCAATAGGTAGCAAGGTGAAAAGTAAAAGTGGCAGGCCGGAAAATCCAGGGCAAAAATCAAAAAGGGCCACTTTTCAACAAAATTGTATAAGGGGTAAGAGTGTTGTAAAAACAAGCCTGAAGGCTTTGTGTCTCAATGCAAGGAGCATTCATAATAAGGTGGATGAGTTGAATGTGCAGATAGCTATTAATGACTATGATATAGTTGGGATCACGGAGACATGGCTCCAGGGTGACCAAGGCTGGGAGCTGAACATCCAGGGATATTCAATATTCAGGAGGGATAGAGAGAAAGGAAAAGGAGGTGGGGTAGCGTTGCTGATTAGAGAGGAGATTAACGCAATGGAAAGGAAGGACATTAGTTTGCAGGATGTGGAATCGGTATGGGTAGAGCTGCGAAACACTAAGGGGCAGAAAACGCTGGTGGGTGTTGTGTACAGGCCACCTAACAGTAGTAGTGAAGTTGGAGATGGTATCAAACAGGAAATTAGAAATGCGTGCGACAAAGGCAAAACCGTTATAATGGGTGACTTCAATCTACATATAGATTGGGTGAATCAAATTGGCAGGGGTGCTGAGGAAGAGGATTTTTTGGAATGTATGCGGGATAGTTATCTAAATCAACATGTAGAGGAACCAACGAGAGAGCAGGCTATTTTAGACTGGGTATTGAGTAATGAGGAAGGGTTAGTTAGCAGTCTTGTTGTACGTGCCCCCTTGGGCAAGAGTGACCATAATATGGTTGAGTTCTTCATTAGGATGGAGAGTGACATTGTTAATTCAGAAACAATGGTTCTGAACTTAAAGAAAGGTAACTTTGAGGGTATGAGACGTGAATTGGCCAAGATTGACTGGCAATTAATTCTAAAAGGGTTGACGGTGGATATGCAATGGAAGACATTTAAAGACTGCATGGATGAACTACAAAAATTGTTCATCCCAGTTTGGCAAAAGAATAAATCAGGGAAGGTAGTGCATCCGTGGATAACAAGGGAAATCAGGGATAGTATCAAAGCGAAGGATGATGCGTACAAATTAGCCAGAAAAAGCAGCATACCGGAGGACTGGGAGAAATTCAGAGACCAGCAGAGGAGGACAAAGGGCTTAATTAGGAAAGGAAAAATAGATTACGAAAGAAAACTGGCAGGGAACATAAAAACTGACTGCAAAAGTTTTTATAGATATGTGAAAAGAAAGAGATTAGTTAAAACAAATGTAGGTCCCTTGCAGTCAGAAACGGGTGAGTTGATCATGGGGAACAAGGATATGGCGGACCAATTGAATAACTACTTTGGTTCCGTCTTCACTAAGGAAGACATAAATAATCTGCCGGAAATAGCAGGGGATCGCGGGTCAAAGGAGTTGGAGGAATTGAGTGAAATCCAGGTTAGCCGGGAAGTGGTGTTGGGTAAATTAAATGGATTAAAGGCCGATAAATCCCCAGGGCCAGATAGGCTGCATCCCAGAGTACTTAAGGAAGTAGCTCCAGAAATAGTGGATGCATTAGTAATAATCTTTCAAAACTCTTTAGATTCTGGAGTAGTTCCTGAGGATTGGCGGGTAGCAAACGTAACCCCACTTTTTAAGAAGGGAGGGAGAGCGAAAACGGGGAATTACAGACCAGTTAGTCTAACATCGGTAGTGGGGAAACTGCTAGAGTCAGTTATTAAAGATGGGATAGCAGCACATTTGGAAAGTGGTGAAATCATTGGACAAAGTCAGCATGGATTTACAAAAGGTAAATCATGTCTGACGAATCTTATAGAATTTTTCGAGGATGTAACTAGTAGCGTGGATAGGGGAGAACCAGTGGATGTGGTGTATCTGGACTTCCAGAAGGCTTTCGACAAGGTCCCACATAAGAGATTAGTTTACAAACTTAAAGCACACGGCATTGGGGGTTCAGTATTGATGTGGATAGAGAACTGGCTGGCAAACAGGAAGCAAAGAGTAGGAGTAAACGGGTCCTTTTCACAATGGCAGGCAGTGACTAGTGGGGTACCGCAAGGCTCAGTGCTGGGACCCCAGCTATTTACAATATATATTAATGATCTGGATGAGGGAATTGAAGGCAATATCTCCAAGTTTGCGGATGACACGAAGCTGGGGGGCAGTGTTAGCTGTGAGGAGGATGCTAGGAGACTGCAAGGTGACTTGGATAGGCTGGGTGAGTGGGCAAATGTTTGGCAGATGCAGTATAATGTGGATAAATGTGAGGTTATCCATTTTGGTGGCAAAAACAGGAAAGCAGACTATTATCTAAATGGTGGCCGACTAGGAAAAGGGGAGATGCAGCGAGACCTGGGTGTCATGGTACACCAGTCATTGAAAGTGGGCATGCAGGTGCAGCAGGCAGTGAAGAAAGCAAATGGTATGTTAGCTTTCATAGCAAAAGGATTTGAGTATAGGAGCAGGGAGGTTCTACTGGAGTTGTACAGGGTCTTGGTGAGACCACACCTGGAGTATTGCGTACAGTTTTGGTCTCCAAATCTGAGGAAGGACATTATTGCCATAGAGGGAGTGCAGAGAAGGTTCACCAGACTGATTCCTGGGATGTCAGGACTGTCTTATGAAGAAAGACTGGATAGACTTGGTTTATACTCTCTAGAATTTAGGAGATTGAGAGGGGATCTTATAGAAACTTACAAAATTCTTAAGGGGTTGGACAGGCTAGATGCAGGAAGATTGCTCCCGATGTTGGGGAAGTCCAGGACAAGGGGTCATAGCTTAAGGATAAGGGGGAAATCCTTTAAAACCGAGATGAGAAGAACTTTTTTCACACAGAGAGTGGTGAAGCTCTGGAACTCTCTGCCACAGAGGGTAGTCGAGGCCAGTTCATTGGCTATATTTAAGAGGGAGTTAGATGTGGCCCTTGTGGCTAAGGGGATCAGAGGGTATGGAGAGAAGGCAGGTACGGGATACTGAGTTGGATGATCAGCCATGATCATATTGAATGGCGGTGCAGGCTCGAAGGGCCGAATGGCCTACTCCTGCACCTAATTTCTATGTTTCTATGTTTCTGCACTTCAGGACTCGAGATTCACTCGCCAAATGTCACCTTCCATGTCATAAGGAAACACAGCAGAGTGACATAATATATTGATTTTAACTTTTCATCTGACAGGAAGAGTCACACAACCTTCAGTCACAGATCACATCCCAGTTTGCTGAACTGCACCAGATATTCACTGAGAAAGAGCAGCGCTTCCTTGGAGATATCCGGGAGGAAGAGAAAAAGATTGTAAAAAGAATGAAGAAAAATCTTCAAGATATTCAAGAGAATTTAAATTCCATTCAAGAGGAACTCTCAAAGTTACAGGAACAGATCGACCACAAGGCCGATGTGATATTTCTTAAGGTAAGGAGTTACACTACAGTTTGGATAAGTGAGAGTGCACAGTCACAAAATGGTGGGTTACATTTCTGAAATAAATGCTGCATTTACCAGTAATTCAGTACTGGGTCAATGTTCCGTCTGTTCCATCTACTCACCACATTCGACAACAATGCCCCAAATTCCCCTCTCTACATCATGGACATTCGGCCCATCCACTGCTGTCAGTTTTCCTGCTCCGCACAAGCCTCTCCCCACCTACTCACAACATCCACCAACAGTGCCCACAGTTGCCACATCTCTCGTGTTTATCCACATTTATCCACGTCCCCATGAAATTACCACTCCTGTGGTAGAGGGTTCTATATTATCTTGACTGAATCTCTAGTGGAACTTTTGAAAGACCACCTGATATTTCATCTTCAATTCACTTTCTTATTATGATCTGATACTTCAATGTTTAATCTTGCATTAAATGTTGTACCCTTTATCCTTTATCTCCACACAGTGGACGGCTTGTTTTTACACATGTACAGTTTTTTCATTGACAGGATAGCAGGCAAACAAAGGCTTTTTGCCGTACATCAGTACATGTGACTGTAATAAGTTAATTAGTTCAGAAGTGATCGGAAAAGTAGTAGCCCATCAAGTCTACTCCGCCATTCAATCGTGACTGATCTGCCTGTTCTAATCCCATTCTCCTGCCATCTCCCCATACCCCTGACACCCGTACTAATCAAGATAATATTAAATTCCGTTAATTTTCCTTTAATTAGCCAAAGAAACTCACGAAGTGTGCAGTCTTTCCTGTAAGTTTGATCCTCAGATCAATGGCAGATTTTTCACTAACACTCCTTGCACATTCTTGGTTCTTTGTTCATTTGTGTAATACCCTCAAGCTGTGTCAGCTGGGGTCAGAGTTGGGAAATGGGAATTTTCAGCAGCTCCTAAAGTTCTATGGAATGGTTTCCGTTGTGATGTGAACCATCAGTCCCAATGAATTCAGGTGGAATAAATCAAGTGTTGGAGCAACTCTGCGGGTTGGGCAACAATCAAAACAAAAGATGAAGCGTACAAATTAGCCAGAAAAAAACAGCCTACCAGAGGACTGGGAGAACATAGATTATGTAAGAAAACTGACAGGGAACATAAAAACTGACTGCAAAAGCTTTTATAGATATGTGTAGAGAAAAAGATTAGTTAAAACAAGTGTAGGACCCTTGCAGTCAGAAAATGGTGAATTGATAATGGGGAACAAGGACATGGCAGACCAATTGAATAACTACTTTGGTTCTGTCTTCACGAAGGAAGACATAAATAATCTGCCGGAAATAGCAGGGGACCGGGGGTCAAATGAGATGGAGGAACTGCGTGAAATCCAGGTTAGCCGGGAAGTGGTGTTAGGTAAATTGAATGGATTAAAGGCCGATAAATCCCAAGGGCCAGATAGGCTGCATCCCAGAGTACGTAAGGAAGTAGCCCCAGAAATAGTGGATGCATTAGTGATAATTTTTCAAAACTCTTTAGATTCTGGAGTAGTTCCTGAGGATTGGAGGGTAGCTAATGTAACCCCACTTTTTAAAAAGAGAGGGAGGGAGAAAACGGGGAATGGCAGACCAGTTAGTCTAACGTCGGTAGTGGGGAAACTGCTAGAATCAATTATTAAAGATGGGATAGCAGCACATTTGGAAAATGGTAAATTCATTGAAGGCTTTCGACAAGGTCCCACATCAGAGATTTGTATACAAACTTAAAGCACACGGTATTGGGGGTTCAGTATTGATGTGGATAGAGAACTGGCTGGCAGACAGGAAGCATAGAGTAGGAGTAAACGGGTCCTTTTCACAATGGCAGGCAGTGACTAGTGGGGTTACCGCAAGGCTGAGTGCTGGGACCCCATCTATTTACGATATATATTAATGATTTGGACGAGGGAATTGAATGCAACATCTCCAAGTTTACGGATGACAGCTGGGGGGCAGTGTTAGCTGTGTGGAGGATGTTAGGAGGCTGCAAGGTGACTTGGATAGGCTGGGTGAGTGGGCAAATGCATGGCAGATGCAGTATAATGTGGATAAATGTGAGGTTGTCCACTTTGGTGGCAAAAACAGGAAAGTAGACTATTATCTGAATGGTGGCCGATTAGGAAAGGGGGAGATGCAACGAGAACTGGGTGTCATGGTACACCAGTCATTGAAAGTAGGCATGCAGGTGCAGCAGGCAGTGAAGAAAGCGAATGGTATGTTAGCATTCATAGCAAAAGGATTTGAGTATAGGAGCAGGGAGGTTCTACTGCAGATGTACAGGGTCTTGGTGAGACCACACCTGGAGTATTGCGTGCAGTTTTGGTCTCCTAATCTGTGGAAAGACATTCTTGCCATAGAGGGAGTACAGAGAAGGTTCACCAGACTGATTCCTGGGATGTCAGGACTTTCATATGAAGAAAGACTGGATAGACTTGGTTTCTACTAGCTAGAATTTAGAAGATTGAGGGGGGATCTTATAGAAACTTATAAAATTCTTAAGGGGTTGGACAGGCTAGATGCAGGAAGATTGTTCCTGATGTTGGGGAAGTCCAGAACAAGGGGTCACAGTTTAAGGAAAAGGATGAAATCTTTTAGGATCGAGATGAGAAAAACATTTTTCACACAGAGAGTGGTGAATCTCTGGATTTCTCTACCACAGAAGGTAGTGGAGGCCAGTTCATTGGCTATATTTAAGAGGGAGTTAGATGTGTCCCTTGTGGCTAAAGGGATCAGGGGGTATGGAGAGAAGGCAGGTACAGGATACTGAGTTGGATGTTCAGCCATGATCATAGTGAATGGCGATGCAGGCTCGAAGGGCCAAAATGGCCTACTCCTGCACCTATTTTCTATGTTTCTATCTGCGGGGGATTTGGATGGGTGACGTTTCGGGTCGGGACCCTTCTTCAGATTGTTGTTGTGAGGGGTGGGGAGCTGGAAAAGCGATGGAGTTTGACAAAGCCTCATGACAGGCAAAGGATACAGGCGAGGGAGGTTTGCCTGGCAGTTGTGTGGACATCGGCTAGAGAGGAAAAGCATAGAAAGGGGGTCAGGTAAGAAAAGAGGAGAGATATGTTGCCAGATGGAGGATTAGAGGAGAAAGGGTTCTGGGGGAATGGGTAAGAGAGCGGGTTGGTGTGAAAAGTGGAAGCTCATTAAGTTGGGCACATGGAAGAAATGGGGTAATGGGGAGAGAGATTGTGTTACCTAACATTGGAGATGTCAATGTTCATTCTGCTGTGTTGTAAACTACCCGAGCGGAATATGAGGTGCCGATTTTCCATTTAGCGTGTGACCTCACTCTGTTAATGGAGGAGGCCCAGGACTGGAAGAACAAAATGGAAATGAGAAGTGGTGTTGGAATGTTTAGTAACCGGGATGTTCCGCAGATCTGGGTCACTTAGTCTACGTTGGGTCTCGATGATGTACAGGAGGGGGCCGAACCGAAGCGTCACCAATCCACATCCTCGTGAAATGCTGCCTGCTACGCCGTGTTCCAGCACTTTGTGTTTTATATAAGATGGCATTTTGCATTTCTTGTATCTCAATGAATTGAGCTTTGTGTTTTATTTATTTCAGGATGAAGCTGGTCGGGAGAGCAGGTAGGACAAGCTCTTGACTGAAACTCTGCGTGGATGTGTAATGTAACACCATTGACATGCTCAATGTATCACCATGTGTTTACTGTTTGCAGTGCGAGTGTTGATACTGAATCGTTGTCAGTGACAGACGCTGCCCCGGCCTTTGAAACGATCTATCGCCCCTTTGTGTTGAGCACAATGATAACAGAAATATCTGATGCCATTAAGCGGTTTAGCTTTTCACCTTACGGTAAAATTATTGAATTCTCTGTTTTTTTTAAACTAACATACACCCCCCCCTCCCACACACGCACGCACACACACACCTTCTCCCTCCATCCCCCACCCCGTCCTCCTGCAGATTCTTGACCCCCCCACCACCATCATTTCCCTGTACCTCACCTGCACTCGTATCCATTTCTCCCCTCCACCACATCCTCCACCACATCCTCCACCACATCCTCCACCACATCCTCCACCACATCCTCCACCACATCCTCCACCACTTCCTCCACCACATCCTCCACCACATCCTCCACCACATCCTCCACCACATCCTCCACCACATCCTCCACCACATCCTCCACCACATGGACATCCCCACCTCTGGCTTCACAATGCACACCCCCTTCCATCCTTATCTCACACCGTTTGTCTTTCCCTCCCTGGCATTCATCCAACAATTGGCCTATCAAAACAATCCTCTCGCTGGTATCCGCCTCTCACTTGTGTTGGGTGGAGATAGAATCCCACCACTAGGCACAACTTCCCATCCCCACCCCTTTCCGCTTTCCGCAGACCGTTCCCTCTGCAACTCCCTGTTTCACTCGTCCCTTCCCACCTAAACCACCCTCTCTCCAGCTATTTCCTCCTGCAACCGCAGGAGTTGCAACACCTGTCCCTATACCTCCTCCCAACGACTTCGTCCAAAGACCACGACAGTCTTTTCAGGTGAGGCAGAGGTTCATTTGCACCTCCTTCAACCTCATCTACTGTATCCACTGTATCAGGCACGGTCTCCTGTATATTGTGGGGTACTGATTGTAGATGATCAGCCATTATCAGATTGAATGGCGGTGCTGGATCGAAAGGACAAATGGCCTACTCCTGCACCAATTGTCTATTGTCTATATGGCGAGACCAAGTGCAGGCTTGGTGATCGCTTCACTGAACACCTCCGCTCAGTCTGCCTAAATATACCAGATATCCCGGTTGCTAAACAGTTTAACTCTCCCTCCCATTCCCACATTGACATTTCTGTCCTGGGCCTTCTCCATTGTCAGTGTGAGGCCAAGCGCAAATTGGAGGAACATCAGCTCATATTTAATTTGGGCAGCTTACAACCCAGAGGTATGAATATTAACTTTTCTAAATTCAAGGAGCCCTTCCTTTCACTCACTCTACATCCCTCCCCATTCACAGTTCTCCAACCAGTTTGACTGTCTCCGATTACATTTTATCTCTGTTTGCTTTGTTGTTACCTTCTCCCAGCCAACATTGATCTATGCTACATTTATCTTGATCTCCATCCCTTTGTTAACGTTTTCACACCTTGCACTTCCTTATCTCGGTCTCTCCCTCTCCCCTAACTTCGGTCTCGACCCGAAACGCCGCCCATTCCTTCTCTCCAGATATGCTGCCTGTCCCGCTGAGTTACTCCAGCATTTTGTGTCTGTCTTTGAAACAAAACCTATACATGTTCTGCAAAGATGCTGACCCAGCCTCTGTTAATTACTTCAGCACATTCTGTCTCTTTAGTAAACTTGCATCTGCAATTCATTCTGTTAAATAAAACGGACATAGATTAATTTATCCTCATTTATCAGACACATGTGAGTAACGTGTAGATGCAGAGCTTGTGTGGAATTATGGGCTGAGGGGGAATTGTCGTTTTATTCCAGTAGCAAACGCAGCTGCCGGGAAGATTCACTTTCACACAGGCAGCTGGAGATGGGAGATCCCTGAACACAGCCGACAGTCACACCCCTCCCTCTCCACCACATCTCTACCTCCTCTTTAACCACCTCTAGTTACCACTCGCATCAACCTCCTCTTCCTACAATCTCCACCCCATGCACCCCCCCCCCCCCCCCCCCCCCCCCCCCGCCCCACCACTATTTCCCACCACGACCAGCAAGGGGGAGAAACCCCGTGCAAGGCGTCAGTTGTTCTCCCGCCGGTGCCTGAAGCCGAGCGGCTTCTCCCCCGGTCCCGGGGCCGCGCTGCCCGAGTCTCCCCCCGACCCCCGGGGACTCTCTGATTCTCTGCTTCTCCCCCCAGTCTCCGTCACCCTGGATGTGGAAACAGCGCATGCGCGGCTCGAGGTGTCTGATGATCGGAAGAGGGTGAGATGTACCGAGACCGAGAGGCGTCTCCCTGACACCGGGAAGAGGTTTACAGTCAATTCGCGTGTGATGGGATCGGAGGGATTCACATCGGGGAGACATTACTGGGAGGTGGAGGTGGCGGGGGGTCGGAGATGGAGGCTGGGAGTCGCCGCAGAGCCTGTGGAGAGGAAGAGACGGGAGACTGGATTCTGGAGCATCATGCGGCTGGATGACGAGTTTAATGCATCCACCTCCCCTCCATCCCCTCTCCCCGCCCGTCCCATCCCCGGGAGGGTGGGAGTTTATCTCAGTTACGAGTCCGGGACAGTTTCATTTTACGACGCGGACACCAAGTCCCATCTCCACACCTTCACTGGGAATAAATTCACGGAGAAACTTTATCCTTTGTTCGGTATTTGGGATGAAAACCAGTGGCTGAGAATCTGCTCCGGTTCCGCTACGGGTGTGTAAAAGGGTCGGGTCCCGGGACCGTCGTCAGGAGCGGGGCTCAGGGGCTGTGGGGCAGAAACCCGGTGGACAACAGGTCGGCGCTGAACGAACGGCTCCCATTTAATCCCCAAATTCCGCGTCGTGAAACAAACCCCAGTGAGCGTGGAAATAAAACCAGGGGGAATGTAAATGTGGGAAGAGTGAAATAAACAGCAACTAAAATCAGAACTGTCTGTCGATCCGTTCATTTTAAACCGTTAACCGCGTCCGGCAACGGAACAGAAATTACTTTTGTGAAAATATAAAGATTGAAACAATCTCCCTTCCCGCGGGTTCAGCAGCAGCCGCGGGCGGCGGGTCCTGAGCACCGGGCTCCCCCGGGTCCTAAAGTCCGTCGACTCATTGTATTTACAGCCTGTTTGCAGCATTTGCTCTCCACACAACAGATTCGTTTTCTTCGGAACGGATCTTTGGAAGAATGGGTTCAAACCGAATTCCCGGTTCCAGGTGGGAGCCCGTTGTGCTCAGGCTCTGCCTGTCTCTCTGTAGGATATGTAGATCATTCCTTGTTTCAGTCGCCGCCAGACCCCTCCCTCACCTCTCTCTCAGGTACATCATGTCTGTATCGGTGCTGCTTCCTGCTCTCGTTCACCGCTTTAACGCTTCATCTCCCTCACTGCCAGTCTCCAACCAGCTCCCACTTTCCTCTGCTCGAGCCCCGACTCTTCCCTTCGCTTTCTCGCCGTCTCTGTCGCCGTTTCAGAGAAAACCCGAGTGACCAATGTTCATTCCAAGCCCTCGGACGTCATCGGCTACTTCGTCTATCCACTACCCCTGTTTGCGCATCGGAAATGGAATATTCCCTCCAAGGTCGAGTGCGTACAGCAACAACCCGCTTACATTTACACAATGTCCTCGCATCTCTTTTAGGAGACCACAAAGTACTTTACTGGTGGAATTCTCTTTGAAGTGCAGCCAGGAATGGCAACTGAAATGCAGGAGTCAATTTACAGACAGGGACATTCACAAACAGAGTTTAAAAGCAAGCTATACTGTCCAAAGCGATTTGTGTATATTTCAATTGGAGTATTAGAAGCAGCAAGCACATCATTCAAATAAACACAATCTTTCTATTCGGTTCTTACGAATGTTACTGGTCGTGTGAATTATCCAACTACAACAGGGTATTAAATGTATCTGTTGTATTAATCTACTGACCTACAATATTGTAAGTGGGTTTGATTTCAATGAACCACCCCCTTTTACATATTTTCCTCTGATTATCTGCCTCTGTTTCTTCCCTTCTTTCACCTAATCCATCAGGTGAAACTTTAATCGCCGCCCTCAGCCCAAGAGAGAGTAATAGTCATGAGTTGTTAATTGTCATATGTACCGGGGCGGAGTAATAACATTCTTACGTGTCCTTAATCTGAGTTTGCATCTATATCACTCCTCACAACTTTCCCTCCTTAAACTGCGGGACACACTTCTGTTCCTGACTCCAATGTTAGTAAATAATCCTCGCTCCTCATTCAAGGAATGTTGCCATTCCATCCCCCATGTCCGTAATCTTCCAGATTTGTAATCAACATTCCCAACTCCCATCAAAGTTGGTTGCAAAATCTCTGACTCAGAGTCTTTTGCCTGAGCCCAGGCCTCTGTTGTGTGGGTGGACAAAGCTGAGATAGTCAAGTGGGCTTGGGATGGGTCTGCAGTTGGTCAGGCAGGATCTGTGGAGAGAGGACATGAGTTCGCATCCCGAGTCTCTGGTCGAAATTTGCCCTGACCCTGTCAGTCCTGCTGCACATAAAATAATACTGTTATTGATGTTGTTGGGAATATGAGGCACTGTTCCTCCAGTTTGTGTATGGCCTCACTCTGGCAACGGAGATGGCCCAGGACAGGAAGGTCAACGTGGGAATGGGAAGACGAGTTAAAATAGTTGGCATCCGGCAGCCCTTGGCGGACCGAGTGCAAGTGTTCAGCCAAATGGTCGGCGACTCTGGACTTTCACACGAATGTGCACCAGGCGTCACCAGGAATACAGGATGCAGTAGATGAGGTGACCGTGAACCTCTGTCTCATTTGAAAGGACGGCTGTGATCCCTGATGGAGGTGAGAGGGAAGGTACTATAAATGCAGTTAGTTCAGGCGTTCAGTTTAGTTTATTGTCACGTGTACCGAGCTGCAGTGAAAAGCTCTTGTTGCGTGCGATCCAGTTAGCAGAAAATCAAGTCACATCCAGTGTATACATACATGATAAGGGAACAACGTTTAGTGTAAAGTAAAGCCAGCAAATTCCGATCAAGTACAGTCCGAGGGTCACCAAAGAGGTAGATAGTAGTTCAGCACCGCTCTCTGGTTGTGGAAGAATGATTCAGTTGCCTGATAACAGCTGGGAAGAAACTGTCCCTGAATCTGTAGGTGTGGATCTTACTAGTGTATTGTACAGTTGTATCAAATCCTATATTTCATACCCTCACGGACCCAGCAAATACGTCAAACGCCTTCGTCACCACCCTGCCCATCCATGATGCAATGTTCATGGAGCTGTGTGTCTGCATTCCAATGTTTCTCTAGTCTGCTAAAAATAACACAGGGTGTAACTTTATAATGTGTATAATCTGCCCTGGCCTGTTTACCAACTTGCATCACACTTATCCGAGTTAATTAAATCAGCCTTTAATCCGCCCATTGGCCCAGTTCCATCCCAGATAAATGGATTCACTCTCCAAAATGTCACCACAGAAACGTAGAAACATAGAAAATAGGTGCAGGAGTGGGCCATTCGGCCCTTCGATCGAGGAGCATTTAACTGGACCATGGATGATCATTCAAAAATCAATACCCTGTTCCTCCCTGCTCCCCCATATCCCTTGATGCTGTTAACGCTAAGAGCTACACTTAACTCTCTCTTGAACACAACCAGTGAATTGGCCGCTACTGCCTTCGTTAGCAGAGAATGCCACGAATTCACAACTCCCCGGGTGAAAAGGTTCTCCCTCATCTCAGTCCGATATGACATTCTCCTTATTTTTAAACTGTGACCCCTGGTTCTGGATTCCCCCCAACATCGGAAACATGTTTCCTCTATCCAGCCCGTCCAATCCGCTAAAAAAAAGCATATGTTTCTATCAGAGGCCCACTCATCCTTCTAAATTGCAATGAGTGTTAGCCCTGTGGACCCATTCTTGATCACACGTTCACGAACACTATCCTACATACTAGGGACAATTTATTTTAACCAATGTTAGTCTCATCTCAAACTGGCTAACCATTAGAACTGAGATGAGGAAAACCTTTTACACCCAGAGAGTTGGGTGAATTTGTGGAATTATCGGCCTCAGAAGGCAATAGAGGCCGATTCACTGGATGCATTCAAAATAGAGTTAGATAGAGCGCTTAGGGCTAGAGGAATAAAGGGGTATGGGGAGAAGACAGGAACGGGGTACTGATTGTGGATGAACAGCCATGATCACATTGAATGGCTGGTGCTGACTCGAAGGGCCTAATGGCCTAATCCTGCACCTCTTTTCTATGTATCTATGTAACCATGCCGCCCACATACACATCCAAATCGTCTACATTGTTTAAACAATGTCAACAGTTGAGCCAGCACCGAGCCCTGCGGCAACCCACTTGCCCTCTGTCTCCATTCTGAGGAGCAACCCTCTACCAGCGCCCTCGGAATCCGACCTTCAGGCCAATTTTGTGTCCCATTAGCTTGTGGAAAGCGTGAAAACGCACACCTCCAGATTCAGGGACAGTTTCTTCACAGCTGTCACCAATCAACTGAATCATCCTACCACCGCCAGCGAACAGTGCTTAACTACAAACTACCTCATTGGTGACCCTCGGTCTATCCTTGATCGGACTTTAAGCTTGCACTAAACGTTATTCCCTTATCAGTATCAATACCGGGTGGCTACGTCAGCGATGGTAGCCTCGCCAACAGCCTGTCTGTCTTTTCGTCTTTTTTGTTATTTTCAGTGTGATTTAAAATATGGTTTAATCTTCTCTGGTGTGTTTTATTTGGGGGAGGGGGGAGACGGACGGGCGAAATTATTTTATAATCTCTTACCTTGCCGGAGATGCGATTGTTTTCCGGGTCATAACTCCGGTCGTTCTGCGGCCTAACATCATGGAGCTGGCGGCCTTCATTATGATGATGATACACTGTAATGTCTCGATTGTAATCATGCATTGTCTTTCCGCTGTCTGGAGTGGACGCACAAAAGCTTTTCACTGTACCTGATTTTAAAACCAAGCTCTAAAGTGCATACATTTGGGGTTTATTTTCTTTAAGCACTGAAAGCACCAAGGCAAGGAATTCGAATAAATAAACTTTTCTATTAGGTTCTTGGGCATTTTACTGGTCGTGCGAATTATCCAAATTCAACAAATGGGGATTAAATGTATCTCTTGCATCAATCTATTACTGTATCAATGTTTAGGGGGTCTTTACCCTCAAAGAGGTTCCACCTTCAGTTTCCATAAATACTTCTTGACCATTTTAATTCTACCAGAATATACACAAAAATGCTGGTGAAACTCAGCGGGTGCAGCAGCATCTATGGAGCGAAGGAAATAGGTAACGTTTCGGGCCCGAAACGTCACCTATTTCCTTCGCTCCATAGATGCTGCTGCACCCGCTGAGTTTCTCCAGCATTTTTGTGTACCTTCGATCTTCCAGCATCTGCAGTTCCTTCTTGAACACTAATTCTACCAGAAGTTCACTTGTCGCTCCTGCATTGAGGGTCTCTACACTATTCCACCTCATGCATGTGCCGTATCTGCAGACTCTTGTGTCCCAGTGAATTATGGACATCAACAACGATGAACCAAGCATTATAAATTATTATATAAGTAAGTAAGTAAGTTTATTAACCAAGTATTCACATACAAGGAATTTGCCTTGGTGCTCCGCCCACAAGTAACAACATGACATACAGTGACAGTTACGAATGACTCAGAAAACACTAAACATTAATAATAATAAAACATTAATGATAAAACACCATTGATCAAGCATGTGAACCAACAAAATACCAGATCAAAGGGAGGCTACAGATTTTCGGCTGTTGAGTAGAGCAACTACTCGTGGATAAAAACTGTTTTTATGTCTGGCTGTGGCAGCTTTGACAGTCCGGAGTCGCCTTCCAGAGGGAAGTGATTCAAAGAGTTTGTGGCCAGGGTGAGAGGGGTCAGAGATGATCTTACCCGCTCGCTTCCTGGCCCTTGCAGTGTACAGTTCGTCAATGGAGGGAATATTAACCAACAGAGGGAATGGGGGGGGGGATATGGAGGGAATATATTAAACAAATCGCATGCTTGTAGAACTTCAAAATAGCAGAATATTTTTTTAAAATATGCATCATGTCAAGAAGGTTGGTACAAATTTCATGTACGCAACCTCATGCATGTCAGGAAGTTCAGTTCGCTGCAGTGCCGCTTTCAACTGATGTCGAGCTGTCTAAATGTTTACGCGGCGCAGGGTCCCCACCTGCTGGTAAAAACCCGACACTGCGGAATCGGCCGATATATGAACCCATTGCCCGTGGGGATGGTGTATCTGGAACAGATTGCGATGCTGGAGGCCGGCATCGACGTGGGAGCAGCGGCGGTGACTGAGACACAATCCGGCATGACGAGAGAAACGAACAGGAGAGACCGCAAGAGCTGCCTGGTTGTCTAACGTGAGTAATACTTTGTGCTATTATTTGTATTGTCTTTCATCAATATCACGAGTTATAAAATACTGTTCTTAATAAACAAAACTTAACCTTCTTTTTAAGGAATTAATGTAAGTCGGTGATCAATGTCTCAGGGTGTAGATGTCGCTGCATGACCAGCATTTATTGCATATCACTAATTGCCCTCTGAGTAGATCGCTCGGACAATTCCAAGGACATTTGATCTTCAACCACTTTGAACGAGTTGGAACTTAAACAAAATAAGAGTGTTGCGGAGATTGTATTACAGACAATTTCTTTCTTTCTAGCATTTGTGGTGATTAACTGTATTTACGGTGGGGGGAAATATTTAAAATTGTGTCCCTGGATTGTGCCACTGATTACAATCAAGTCAAACTCCAGTACAATAGATAGGGGAAAAGGACAGTTCCACTGGGCAGCGTATAGTTCTCAGCATTGCAGCGTCACAACCCGCTAACATTTATACAATGTCCTCGCATCTCTTTTCGGAGACCACAGAGTGCTTTACCTGCGTAAATCACATTGAAGTGCAGCCAGTAATGGCAACGGGAATCCAGAACCTCATCAATGAAGGCCCAGAGTACAACATCAGGACATAGTCACAAATGCTGGAGTAACTCAGCGGGACAGGCAGCATCTCTGGACAGAAGGAGTGAGTGACGTTTCGGGTCGAGACCCTTCTTCAGACCGAGAGTCAGGGGAAAGGGAAGCGAGATATATAGACGGTGATATAATGAGATGTAGAAAAAAATGTGAAAGAGTCCGAAGAAGGGTCTCGACCCTAAACGGCAGCGATTCCTTCTCTCCTGAGACGCTGCCTGTCCTGCTGAGATACTCCAGCATTTTGTAACTGTCTTCGATTTAAACCAGGATCTGCAGTTCCTTCCTACTTCATCAGGAGGTTATGTTGAATCGGTATAAAACACAGGTTTGGACCCAACTGGTGCATCAAGCCTATTTCTGGTCACCAAACTTAATGAATGAAGCGAGGGTCATCGGGAGGGCGCAGGAGATATTCACTGGAATGGTTTCAAGGATGAGGAGATTCGGGTCGAGGGTGAGGCTGGAGAAGCGGGTGCAGGTTCTCTGTGGAGAAGGGAATTTGAAAGCTTTCACAGAGGGTTCAAGCTCGGATCTGGTGTGGAGAGGGAGGATGGGGAGCAGGGGGTCGGGGTCTTTCCCATGTGAGCGAGGTTCAAATGGGCACAGATTTGAGAGAGAGAAGCAACAAGGGAAATATGGCTCGGAGTGTAGGAAGGAATTGCAGATGCTGGTTTGAACCGAAGATAGACACAACATGCTGGAGTAACTCAGCGGGACAGGCAGCATCTCTGGAGAGAAGAAATGGGTGACGTATCGGATAGAAGCGGTCTCCGGCATTTTGTGCCTATCTGAGGGGAATAAGGCTTTTCAGTTTAGTTTATTGTCACGTGTTTCGAGGTACAGTGAAATACTTTTGTTGCGCGCTATCCAGTCAGCAGAAAGACAATACATGATTACAATCGAGCCACTTACAGTGGACAGATACTCGATGATGGAATAACGTTTAGTCCAAGGTTAAACCAGCAAAGTCCGATCATAGTTAAAGTGAGAAATGTTGAGGAGGGAGTAGAGATTTAAGAGTGTGGGGCGATTGTAATATGTGATTGTAGATCTGCATCGCACGCAAATAGACGCCTTGGTTGGGCGCCATCTCGGAAGCATTAGCGGCAAGAATGACCTGCAGGGGCGGGAGGAAATGCTGCCAATTGGGCTTTCGAATCTGAGTGTTCCGTGTTCCACACTCACTGATTCCACGGTGGCGCAGCGGTAGAGTTGCTGCCTTGCAGCGCTTGCAGCGCCAGAGACCCGGGTTCGATCCCGACTACGGATGCCGTCTGTACGGAGTTTATAGGTTCTCCCCGAGACCGCGTGGGTTTTCTCCGAAATCTTCGGTTTCCTCCCACATTCTAAAGACGTACAGGTATGTAGGTTAATTGCCTTGGCGGATGTGGACATTTGTTCCTTATGTGTGCACTAGAGTGTTAATATGCGGGGATCCCTGGATGCACGGACTTCGCATGTCGGTGCGGAATCGGTGGGCCGAAGGGCCTGTTTTCGCGCTGTATCTCTAAAGTAAACCAAACTAAAATAAACTGATCAGTAGACACGGTGAACCTTTGCAACCTGCAATGAATTTTAGAGGGTCATATAATATCCTTTAAACAATACACGCAAACATAGATTACCCCGAAGACTGCTGCATGAGACAGGTGCACTGTTGTGGAATAAAATAAGGGCGGAGGGAGGTCTCCGTCCATCCTGATCCCGGGCTGTGAACGGAGATGCGGGCGGCGGGTTCCACTGCCCAACAGGTGCAACACCTCCTCAGGCTATACCCGAGGCTTCCTTAGCGCCGGGCCCCGTCCCTTTCTGTCCTGCCTTACTCTTTCGCGTCCATATTCAGGCCATTGTATTATCCAATCTACCCCTCCCTCGTGTGAGACGAGCTGAAAGCGGCCAGGACATCATCACACTGAACACTTGCAGCCAGATAGCATTCATTGCCCGGGACAGCAGCGGGCGCAGCGACACGGTACAGTAGGAGTTTAATTGGTTGAGAGATACAGCGCGCAAACAGGCACTTCGGCCCACCGGTTCCGCGCCGACAAGCGATCCCCAGACATTAACACTATCCTACACCAACTAGGGACATTTTTTACATTTACCAAGCCATTTTTTAAAAACATTTTCCAAGCCCCTGAAGAACCGAAGCGGAGAAAACCCGCACAGATTAATGGGAGAACGTACAAACTCCGTCCAGACCGAACCCGTAGTCAGGATCGAACCCGGGTCTCGGGAAGCAATTCGCTGTCAGGCAGCAACTCTACCGCTGCGTCACCGTAACTGCCACGTGACCATGGCCATATTCGGCAGCTCCACGTCAGTGAATACATTTTGAACCAGGAAGCGGAGATAAAATGGCTTCGAAAGATCAGGTCGAGAGTTTGACCGAGGAGGTAGTTTGTCCCATCTGCCTGGATTTCTTCACCGATCCGGTGATACTGGAGTGCGGGCACAACTTCTGCCGCTCCTGTATCACACAGAGTTGGGACAGGGAGGCGAAAAACACCTGCCCGGAATGTAGAGACGAGTTTGTGGACCGCACCCTCAGGGTGAATCGGGCCTTGGCGAGACTGACTGAGAAAGCTCGAGCACTGAGCCTAAATCTCAAAGAGAAGGAAAGTAAACTTCACTGCGAGAAACATCAGGAAGAACTGAAGCTGTTTTGTGAAACTGACAAGAAAGTGATTTGTCTGATCTGTCGAGATGGGCGGGAACACAAGTCTCACAGCTTCATACCGATAGAAGAAGCTGTTGAAATTTACAAGGTAAAAGCAAACCGATATTGATCACATCATTGTGTCATGTTTTTGTTTATTTCCTGACATTCCTCTTGTCTGATCTGAAACCCAACCCCAGGATCAGGTGAAATCATCTTTCGAATCTCTCACAGAAAAGAAATCAGAGATCGAACAAATGGAGCAGGAACAGAAAGAAAGCATTTCTGGAGTTCAGGTGAGGCATTGTACTATCGATTTCATTATTTTGTGTAGATTTGATCCCTGTGATGCGTGTAATAATGGGCACCTCTATAGAGCTCAGTAGTCGAGGACCCGAGATCTTGGGAGCGGTTGGGCAGCCAAGGACTTTACTCACTGGAGTGCAGGAGTCTGAAGAATGATCTATTGTATGTGTATAATATAACGAAACGAAATGTCAGGGTGAATACTCAGTCTCTTACCCTGAGTATGGCATCGAGCATGCGAGGGCATAAGTTTAAGGTGGGAGGGAACAGATTTAATACGAACATTAAGGGCAACTTTTGTGGTGGGTATATGGAACGAGCTGCCTGGGGAGGTAGTTGATTCAGGTACCATAACAATATTTAAAATATATTTGAACAAATTGGTGGAGAGATAATATTAGCACCTGGTGGGCCAGGTGGAAATTGCGCAGATGGGGCAATGGACAATAGACAACACACAATAGACAAGAGACAATAGGTGCAGGAGTAGGCCATTCGGCCCTTCGAGCCAGCACCATTATTCAATGGCTGATCATCCCCAATCAGTATCCCGTTCCTGCTTTCTCCTCGTATCCCCTGAATCCGCTATCATTAAGAGCCCCATCCAGATAACCAGCCTCCACCACCTCTGAGGCAGAGAATTCCACATTCACAACTCTCTATGTGAAAAAGTATTTCCTCTTTTCCGTTCTAAATGGCTTACCCCTTATTCTTAAAACTGTGGCCCCTGGTTCTGGCCTCTCCCAACATCGGGAACATGTTTCCTGCCTCTAGCGTGTACAAACCCTTAACAATCTTTTCTGTTTCCATTAGAAACCCTCTCATCCTTCTAAACTCCAGAGTGTACAAGCCCAGCCGCTCCACTCTCTCAACATATGACAGTCCCGCCATACCGGAATTAACCTTGTAAACCTACACTACACTCCCTCAATAGCAAGAATGTCCTTCCTTAAATTAGGGGTTCAAATCTGCACACAATACTCCATATGTGGTCTCACTAGGGCCTTGTACAACTGCAGAAGGACCTCTTTGTTCCTATACTCAACTCCTCTTCTTATGAAGGCCAACATGCCATTCGCTTTCTTCATTGCCTGCTGTACCTGCATGCTTACTTTCATTGACTGATGAACAAGGCCCCCAGATCCCTTTTCCCAATTTGACACCATTTAGATAATAATCTGCCTTCCTGTTTTTGCTTCCAAAGTGGATAAACTCACATTAATCCACATTAAACTGCATCTGCCCACTCACCCAACCTGCCAAGTCCTGCATTCACATAGCATCCTCCTCACAGTTCACACTGCCACCCAGCTTGGTGTCATCTGCAAATTTGTAATGTTACTTTGAATCCCTTCATCTAAATTATTAATGTATATTGTAAATAGCTGCGGTCCCAGCACCGAACCTTGCGGTACCCCACTAGTCACTGCCTGCCATTCTGAAAGGAACCCGTTAATAACCATATAACCATATAACCATATAACAATTACAGCACGGAAACAGGCCATCTCGACCCTTCTAGTCCGTGCTGAACACGTATTCTCCCCTAGTCCCATATACCTGCGCTCAGACCATAACCCTCCATTCCTTTCCTGTCAATATAACTATCCAAATTAATTTTTAAATGATAAAAACGAACCTGCCTCCACCACTTCCACTGGAAGCTCATTCCACACAGCCACCACTCTCTGAGTAAAGAAGTTCCCCCTCATGTTACCCCTAAACTTCTGTCCCTTAATTCTCAAGTCATGGCCCCTTGTTTGAATCTTCCCTACTCTCAGTGGGAAAAGCTTATCCACGTCAACTCTGTCTATCCCTCTCATCATTTTAAAGACCTCTATCAAGTCCCCCCTTAACCTTCTGCGCTCCAAAGAATAAAGCCCTAACTTGTTCAACCTTTCTCTGTAACTTAGTTGCTGAAACCCAGGCAACATTCTAGTAAACCTCCTTTGTACTCGCTCTATTTTGTTGATATCCTTCCTATAATTAGGCGACCAAAATTGTACCCCATACTCCAGAATTGGCCTCACCAATGCCTTGTACAATTTTAACATTACATCCCAACTTCTATACTCAATGCTCTGATTTATAAAGGCCAGCACACCAAAAGCTTTCTTTACCACCCTATCTACATGAGATTCCACTTTCAGGGAACTGTGCACAGTTATTCCCAGATCCCTCTGTTCACCTGCATTCTTCAATTCCCTACCATTTACCATGTACGTCCTATTTTGATTTGTCCTGCCAAGATGTAGCACCTCACACTTATCAGCATTAAACTCCATCTGCCATCTTTCAGTCCACTCTTCCAACTGGCATAAATCTCTCTGTAGACTTTGAAAATCTACTTCATTATCCACAACCCCACCAATCTTAGTATCATCTGCATACTTACTAATCCAATTAACCACACCATCATCCAGATCATTGATGTACATGACAAACAACAGTGGACCCAACACAGTTCCCTGTGGCACCCCACTAGTCACTGGCCTCCAACCTGACAAACAACCATCCACCATTACTCTCTGGCATCTCCCATTCAGCCACTGTTGAATCCATCTTGCTACTCCACCATTAATACCCAACCATTGAACCTTCTTAACCAACCTTCCATGAGGAACCTTGTCAAAGGCCTTACTGAAGTCCATATATACAACATCCACTGCTTTACCCTCATCAATTTCCCGAGTAACCTCTTCAAAAAATTCAAGAAGATTAGTCAAACATGACCTTCCAGGCACAAATCCATGTTGACTGTTCCTAATCAGACCCTGTTTATCCAGATGCTTATATATATTATCTCTAAGTATCCTTTCCATTAATTTGCCCACCACTGACGTCAAACTAACAGGTCTATAATTGCTAGGTTTACTCTTAGACCCATTTTTAAACAATGGAACAACATGCGCAGTACGCCAATCCTCCGGCACTATTCCCGTTTCTAATGACATTTGAAATATTTCTGTCATAGCCCCTGCTATTTCTACACTAACTTCCCTCAATGTCCTAGGGAATATCCTGTCCGGACCTGGAGATTTATCCACGTTTATATTTCTCAAAAGTGTCAGTACTTCCTCTTCTTTGAATCTCATAGTTTCCATAGCTACTCTACTTGTTTCCCTTACCTCACATAATTCAATATCCTTCTCCTTGGTGAATACCGAAGAAAAGAAATTGTTCAATATCTCCCCCATCTCTTTTGGCTCTGCAGATAGCTGTCCACTCTGACTCTCTAATGGACCAATTTTATCCCTCGTTATCCTTTTGCTATTAATATAGCTGTAGAAACCCTTTGGGTGTACTTTCACCTTACTTGCCAAAGCAACCTCATATCATCTTTTAGCTTTTCTAATTTCTTTCTTAAGATTCTTTTTACATTCTTTATACTCCTCAAGCACCTAATTTACTCCATGCTGCCTATAATTATTGTAGATCTCCCTCTTTTTCCGAACCAAGTGTCCAATTTCCCTTGAAAACCATGGCTCTTTCCGATTTTTACTATTTCCTTTCAACCGAACAGGGAAATAAAGATTCTGTACTCTTAAAATTTCACCTTTAAATGTACTCCATTTCTCTTCCACATCTTTCCCATAAAACAAAATGTCCCAATTTACTCCTTTTAAATCCTTTCGCATCTCCTCAAAGTTAGCCTTTCTCCAATCAAAAATCTCAATCCTAGGTCCAGTTCTGACCCTCTCCATAATTATATTGAAACTAATGGTATTGTGATCACTGGTCCCGAACAGTTCCCCAACGCATACCTCTGCCACCTGGCCCGTCTCATTTCCTAACAGGTGGTCCAGCACCGCCCCTTCTCTAGTAGGTACTTCTATGTATTGCTGCAAAAAACTATCCTGCACACATTTTCCAAACTCCAACCCATCCAGCCCATTTACAGAATGTGTTTCCCAGTCTACGTGTGGAAAATTGAAATCTCCCACAATCACTACCTTGTGCTTCCTACTAATATCTGCAATCTCCTTACATATTTGCTCTTTCAATTCTCGCTCCCCATTTGGCGGTCTATAATACACCCCTATAAGTGTTGCTACCCCTTTCCCATTTCTCAGTTCCACCCAAATAGCCTCCCTAGACGAGCCCTATAATATATACTGACAAAGCACTGCTGTAATGTCTTCCCTGATAAGCAATGCAACACCTCCACCTCTTGCCCCTCCAATTCTATCACACCTGAAGCAACAAAATCCTGGAATATTTCGTTTCCCCGCTCTTTGTTTTCTGTCTGCCAACCAATTTTCTATCCATGTCAGCACTCTACCCCCAATACCATGTGCCCTCAGTTTGCCCACTAATTTATGTGGGACCTTATCAAATGCTTTCTGAAAGTTCAGGTACTCTACATCCACTGGCTCTCCCTTGTCGATTTTCCTAGTTACACTCTCAAAAAATTGCAGAAGATTAGTCAAGCATGATTTCCCCATCGTAAATCCATGCTGACTCGGACCGATCTTGTTACTGCTATCCAAATGTGCCGCTAATTCATATTTTATGATTGACTCCAGCAACTTCCCCACCACCGATGTCAGGCTAACTGGTCTATAATTACCTGGTTTCTCTCTCCCACCTTTCTTAAAAAGTGGGATAACATTAGCTACCCTCCAATCCACAGGAACTGATCCTGAATCTATAGAACATTGGAAAATGATCACCAATACATCCACGATTTCTAGAGCCACTTCCTTAAGTACCCTGGGATGCAGACCATCAGGCACTGGGGATTTATCAGCCTTCAGTCCCATCAGTCTGCCCAACAACATTCCTGCCTAATATGGATTTCCTTCAGTTACTCCGTCACCCCAGATCCTCTATCCACTATTATATCGGGAAGATAGTTTGTGTCGTCCTTAGTGAAGACGGATCCAAAGTACATGTTCAACTCAGCAGCCATTTCCTTGTTCACCATAATAAATTCACCTTTTTCAGTCTTCAAGGGTCCAACTTTGGTCTTAACTAATGATCTCTTCTTCACATACCTAAAGAAGCTTTTACTATCCTGCTTTATATTCTTGGCTAGCTTACCTTCGTACCTCATCTTTTCTCCCCGTATTGTCTTTTTGGTATATTCTGTTACACTTTAAACATTACCCAATCCTCTTGCCTCCCTCTCATCTTTGCTACGTTGTACTTCTCTTTTATTTGTATACCGTCCCTGACTTTCCTTGTCAGCCACGGTCGCCCCTTATTCCCCGTGGAATCTTTCTTCCACTTTGGAATAAACTGATCATGCACCTTCTGTATTATTCCCAAAAATACCTGCCATTGTTGTTCCACTGTCATCCCTGTTAAGGTATCTTTCCAGTCATCTTTGGGCAGCTCCTCCCACATGGGTCCATAGTCCCCTTTGTTCAACTGTAACACTGACACCCTTCTCCCTCTCAAATTGTAGATTACAACTTACCATATTATGGTCACTACCTCCTAATGGCTCCTTAACGTCGAGTTCCCTTTATCAAATCCGG
The DNA here is from genome assembly GCF_010909765.2 of Amblyraja radiata. Classification (NCBI taxonomy): domain Eukaryota; kingdom Metazoa; phylum Chordata; class Chondrichthyes; order Rajiformes; family Rajidae; genus Amblyraja; species Amblyraja radiata. The sequence goes on along the minus strand of NC_045985.1, from coordinate 5,197,274 downwards.
TTCATTACACAATTAAACTGATTTGATAAGGTCTTGGTCTGTTACATTACTTTCACCAGATATTTCAGAATTATCAAGAAGAGCTCTTGAATTGCCAAGGTAATGAAAGCTATGGATTACATACGGGTAAATTGAATTAGTGTAGATACGTACAGAGCCCAGCATGGACATGTTGGGCAGAAGGGCTTATTTGTGCACCTCAGGACTCGAGATTCACTCGCCAAATGTCACCTTCTATGTCATGAAGAAACACAGCAGAGTGACATAATATATTGATTTTAATCTTTCATCTGACAGGAAGAGTCACATAACCTTCAGTCACAGATCACATCCCAGTTTGCTGAACTGCACCAGATATTCACTGAGAAAGAGCAGCGCTTACTTGGAGATATCCGGAAGGAAGAGAAAAAGATTGTACAAAGAATGAAGAAAAATCTTCAAGAGATTCAAGAGAATTTAAATTCCATTGAAGAGGAACTCTCAAAGTTACAGGAACAGATCGATCACAAGGACGATGTGACATTTCTGAAGGTGAGGAGTTACACTACAGTTTGGATAAGTGAAAGTGCACAGTCACAAAGTGGTGGGTTACATTTCTGAAATAAATGCTGCATTTACCAGTAATTCAGTACTGGGTCAATGTTCCGTCTGTTCCATCTACTTACCACATCCGACAATAATGCCCCAAATTCCCCTCTCTACATCATGGACATTCGGCCCATCCACTGCTGTCAGTTTTCCTGCTCCGCACAAGCCTCTCCCCACCTACTCACAACATCCACCAGCAGTGCCCACAGTTGCCACATCTCTCGTGTTTATCCACCTTTATCCACGTCCCCATGAAATTACCACTCCTGTGGTAGAGGGTTCTATATTATCTTGACTGAATCTCTAGTGAAACTTTTGAAAGACCACCTTATATTTTATCACCAATTCAGTTTCTTCTCATTATCTGATATTTCAATGTTTAATCTTGCACTAAATTTTGTACCCTTTATCCTTTATCACTACACTGTGGACGGATTGTGTTTATAGCTTAGGTAAGGGGAAGGTACAGCGAGACCTGTGTGTCCTTTTACACCGGTCACTGAAAGTTGGCGTGCAGGTACAACAGGCAGAGAAGAAAGCTAATGGAATGTTGGCCTTCATAACATGAGGATTTCAGTATAGGACTAGAGAGTGCAGTATGTGTTCAGTTTTGGTCTCCTAATTTGAGGAAGGACATCCTTGTGATTGAGGCAGTGCAGCGTAGGTTCACGAGATTGATCCCTGGGATGGCGGGACTGTCATATGAGGAAAGATTGAAAAGACTAGGCTTGTATTCACTGGAGTTTAGAAGGATGAGGGGATATCCTATAGAAACATATAAAATTATAAAAGGATTGGACAAGCTAGATGCAGGGAAAATGGTCCCAATGTTGGGCGAGTCCAGAACCAGGGGCCACAGTCTTAGAATACAGTCTGTGACATTTAAGACTGAGGTGAGAAAAAACTTTTTCTCCCAGAGAGTTGTGAATTTATGGAATTCCCTGCCCTTCCCAGGGCAGTGGGGGCCATATCACTGGATGGATTTATGAGAGAGTTAGATAGAGCTCTCGGGGCTAGTGGAGTCAGGGGATATGGGGAGAAGGCAGGCACGGGTTATTGATAGGGGACGATCAGCCATGATCACAATGAATAGTGGTGCTGGCTCGAAGGGCCGAATGGCATCCTCCTGCACCTATTTTCTATGTTTCTATTTCTCTATTCATGTACTGTCTTTTCTTTGACAGGATAGCATGCAAACAAAGGCTTTTCACCGTACTACATGTAACTATAATAAGTTCATTCGTTCAGAAATGTTAGGAGCAGAATTAGCCCATCAAGTCTATTTCGCCATTCAATCGTGGCTGATCTACCTGTGCAAACCCCATTCTCCTGCCTTCTCCCCAAATCCCTGACACCCGCACTAATCAAGATAATATTAAATTCCGTTAATTTTCCTTTAATTAGCCAAAGAAACTCACGAAGTGTGCAGTCTTTCCTGTAAGTTTGATCCTCAGATCAATTGCAGATTTTTCACTAACACTCCTTGCACATTCTTGGTTCTTTGTTCGTTCGTGTAATACCCTCAAGCTGTGTCAGCTGGGGTCAGAGTTGTGAAATGGGAATTTTCAGCTGCTCCTAAAGTTCTATGGAATGGTTTCTGTTGTGATGTGAACCATCAGTCCCAATAAATTCAGGAACAAAATCAAGTGTTGGAGCAACTCTGCGGGTTCGGCAACCTCTGTGGGGGATTTGGATGGGTGACGTTTCGGGTCGGGACCCTTCTTCAGATTGTTGTTGTGAGGGGTGGGGAGCTGGAAAAGCGATGGAGTTTGACAAAGCCTCATGACTGGCAAAGGATACAGGCGAGGGAGGCCTGGCAGTTGTGTGGACATCGGCTAGAGATGAAAAGTGTAGAAAGGGGGTCAGGTAAGAAAAGAGGAGAGATATGTTGCCAGATGGAGGATTAGAGGAGAAAGGGTTCTGGCGGAATGTGTAAGAGAGCGGGTTGGTGTGAAAAGTGGAAGCTCATTAAGCTGGGCACATGGAAGAAATGGGGTAATGGGGAGAGAGCTGGTGTTACCTAACATTGGAGATGTCAATGTTCATTCTGCTGTGTTGTAAACTACCCGAGCGGAATATGAGGTGCCGATCCTCCATTTAGCGTGTGACCTCACTCTGTCAATGGCGGAGGCCCAGGTCTGGAAGAACAATATGGAAATGAGAAGTGGAGTTGGAATGTTTAGTAACCGGGATGTTCCGCTGATCTGGGTCACTTAGTCTACGCTTGGTCTCGATGATGTACAGGAGGGGGCCGAACCGAAGCGTCACCAATCCACATCCTCGTGAAACGCTGCCTGCTACGCCGTGTTCCAGCACTTTGTGTTTTATATAAGATGGCATTTTGCATTTCTTGTATCTCAATGAATTGAGCTTTGTGTTTTATTTATTTCAGGATGAAGCTGGTCGGGAGAGCAGGTAGGACATGCTCTTGACTGAAACTCTGTGTAGATGTGTAATGTAACACCAATGACATGCTCAATGTATCACCATGTGTTTACTGTTTGCAGTGCGAGTGTTGATACTGAATCGTTGTCAGTGACAGATGCTGCCCCGGCCTTTGAAACGATCTATCACCCCTTTGTGTTGAGCACAATGATAACAGAAATATCTGATGCCATTAAGTGGAGTAGCTTTTCTCCTTACGGTAAAAATATTGAATTCTCTGGGGTTTTTTAAACTAACATAATCTCCCCCCCCCCCCCCTCACACACACACACACACACACACACCTTCTCCCTGCATCCCCCACCCCATCCTCCTGCAGCTTCTTGACCCCCCCCCCTCCCCCCACCACCATCATTTCCCTGTACCTCACCTGCACTCGTATCCATTTCTCCCCTCCACCACATCCTCGACCACATACTCCACCACATCCTCCACCACATCCTCCACGGACATCCCTACCTCTGGCTTCACGATTCACACCCCTTCCATCCTTATCTCACACCGTGTGTCCTTTCCTCCCTGGCATTCATCCAACAATTGGCATATCAAAACAATCCTCTCGCTGGTATCCGCCTCTCACTTGTGTTGGGTGGAGATGGAATCCCACCTCTAGGCACAACTTCCCATCCCCACCCCTTTCCGCTTTCCGCAGACCATTACCTCTGCAACTCCCTGTTTCACTCGTCCCTATCCACCCAAACCTCCCTCTCTCCAGGTACTTCTCCCTGCAACCGCAGGAGATGCAACACCTGTCCCTATACCTCCTCCCTCCGACTTCGTCCAAAGACAACGACAGTCTTTTCAGGTGAGGCAGAGGTTCATTTGCACCTCCTCCAACCTCATCTACTGTATCCACTGTATCAGTGTGGACTCCTGTATATTGTGGGATCCTGATTGTAGATGATCAGCCATTATCAGATTGAATGGCGGTGCTGGATCGAAAGGCCAAATGGCCTACTCCTGCACCAATTGTCTATTGTCTATATGGCGAGACCAAGTGCAGGCTTGGCGATCGCTTCACTGAACACCTCCGCTCAGTCCGCCTAAATATACCAGATCTCCCGGTTGCTAAACACTTTAACTCTCCCTCCCATTCCCACATTAACATTCCTGCCCTGGGCCTCATCCATTGTCAGTGTGAGGCCAAGCGCAAATTGGAGGAACATCAGCTCATATTTCATTTGGGCAGCTTACAACCCAGCGGTATGAATATTAACTTCTCTAAATTCAAGTAGCCCTTCCGTTCACTCACTCGACATCCCTCCCCATTCACAGTTCTCCAACCAGTTTGACTGTCTCCGATAACATTTTATCTCTGTTTGCTTCGTTGTTACCTTCTCCCAGCCAACATTGATCTATGCTACATTTTTCTTGATCTCCATCCCCTTGTTAACGTTTTCACACCTTGTACTTCCTTATCTCGGTCTCTCCCTCTCCCCTAACTTCGGTCTCGACCCGAAACGCCACCCATTCCTTCTCTCCAGAGATGCTGCATGTCCCGCTGAGTTACTCCAATATTTTGTGTCTGTCTTTGAAACAAAACCTATCCATGTTCTGCAAAGATGCTGACCCAGTCTCTGTTAATTACTTCAGCACATTCTTTCACTTTAGTAAACTTGCATCTGCAATTCATTCTGTTAAATAAAACGGACATAGATTAATTTCTCCTCATTTATCAGACACATGTGAGTAACGTGTAGATGCAGAGCTTGTGTGGAATTATGGGCTGAGGCGGAATTGTCGTTTTACTCCAGTAGCAAACGCAGCTGCCTGGAAGATTCACTTTCGCACAGGCAGCTGGAGATGGGAGATCCCTGAACACAAGCGACAGCCGCACCCCTCCCTCTGTCTCACCGCCTCTCAAGAAAACAGGAGCACGTCACCTGGCCCCTCATGTCCGCCCTCGTTCAGTATTAACATGGCGACTCCACCACATCTCTACCTCCTCTTTAACCACCTCTAATTACCACTCACATCAATCTCCTCTTCCTACAAGCTCCACCCCATGCCCCCCCCCCCCCCCACCCCACCCCCCCGGGGTTTCACAGCCCCATGTAACCCAGCCCCCTCAGCCCCACTGCCCCCCCCCCCCCCCCCCCCCCCCCCCGCACAACCACCATTTCCCACCACGACCAGCAAGGGGGAGAAACCCCGGGCAAGGCGTCAGTTGTTCTCCCGACGGTGCCTGAGGCCGAGCGGCTTCTCCCCCGGTCCCGGGGCCGCGCTGCCCGAGTCTCCCCCGACCCCCGGGTCTCTCTGATTCTCTGCTTCTCCCCCCAGTCTCCGTCACCCTGGATGTAGAAACTGCGTATCCGCAGCTCGAGGTGTCTGAGGATCGGAAGAGGGTGAGATGGACCCGGACCCGGAGGAGTCTCCCTGACACCGGGAAGAGGTTTACAGTCAATTCGCGTGTACTGGGATCGGAGGGATTCACATCGGGGAGACATTACTGGGAGGTGGAGGTGGCGGGGAGTCGGGACTGGAGGCTGGGAGTCGCCGCAGAGTCTGTGGAGAGGAAGAGACGGGTCACACCGACCCCGAAGACTGGAGTCTGGAGCATCGAGCGCCGGGGTGACGAGTTTAATGCATCCGCCTCCCCTCCATCCCGTCTCCCCGCCCGTCCCATCCCCGGGAGGGTGGGAGTTTATCTCAGTTACGAGTCCGGGACAGTTTCATTTTACGACGCGGACACCAAGTCCCATCTCCACACCTTCACTGGGAATAAATTCACGGAGAAACTTTATCCTTTGATCGGTATTGTGGATGAAAACTGGCTGAGAATCTGCTCCAGTTCCGCTCCGGGTGTGTAAAAGGGTCGGGTCCCGGGACCGGCGTCAGGAGCGGGGCTCAGGGGCTGTGGGGCAGAAACCCGGTGGACAACAGGTCGGACCTGAACGAACGGCTTCCATTTAATCCCCAAATTCCGCGTCGTGAAACAAACCCCAGTGAGCGCGGAAATAAAACCAGGGGGAATGTAAATGTGGGAAGAGTGAAATAAACAGCAACTGAAATCAGAGCTGTCTGTCTGTCGATCCGTTCATTTTAACGGGTTAACCGCGTCCGGCAACGGAACAGAAATTACTTTTGTGAAAATATAAAGATTGAAACCATCTCCCTTCCCGCGGGTTCAGCAGCAGCCGCGGGCGGCGGGTCCTGAGCTCCGGGCTCCCCCGGGTCATGAAGTCCGCCGCTTCTTTAAATTTATAGCATTTGCTCTCCACACAACAAATTAATTTTCTTCGGAACGGATCTTTGGAAGAATGGGTTCAAACCGAATTCCCGGTTCCAGGTGGGAGCCCGTTGTGCTCAGGCTCTGCCTGTCTCTCTGTAGGATATGTAGATCATTCCTTGTCTCAGTCTCCGCCAGATCCCTCCCTCACCTCTCTCTCAGGTACATCATATCTGAATCGGTGCTGCTTCCTGCTCTCGTTCACCGCTTTAACGCTTCATCTCCCTCACTGCCAGTTTCCAACCAGCTCCCGCTTTCCTCTGCTCGAGCCCCGACTATTCCCTTCGCTTTCCCGCCGTCTCTGTTTCAGAGAAAACGCGAGTGACCAATGTCCATTCCAAGCCCGCGGACGCCATCGGCTACTTCGTCCATCCACTACCCCTGGTTGCGCATCGGAAATTGAATATTCCCTCCAAGTTCGAGTGTGTACAGCAACATCCCGCTTACATTTACACAATGTCCTCGCATCTCTTTTAGGAGACCACAAAGTACTTTACTGGTGGAATTCTCTTTGAAGTGCAGCCAGGAATGGCAACTGAAATGCAGGAGTCAATTTACAGACAGGGACATTCACAAACAGTTTAAAAGCAAACTATACTGTCCAAAGCGATTTGTGTTTATTTCAATTGGAGTATTAGAAGCACCAAGCACATCATTCAAATAAACACAATCTTTCTATTCGGTTCTTATGAATGTTACTGGTCGTGCGAATTATTCAACTACAACAGGGTATTAAATGTATCTGTTGTATTAATCTACTGACCTACAATATTGTAAGTGGGTTTGATTTCAATGAACCAACCCCTTTTACATGTTTTCCTCTCTGATTATTTGCCTCTGTTTCTTCCCTTCTTTCACCCAATCCATCAGGTGAAACTTTAATCGGCGCCCTCAGCCCAAAAGAGAGAAATAGTCATGAGTTGTTAATTGTCATATGTACCGGGGCGGAGTAATGACATTCTTACTTGTCCTTAATCTGAGTTTGCATCTATTTCACTCCTCACAACTTTCCCTCCTTAAACTGCGGGACACACTTCTGTTCCTGACTCCAATGTTAGTAAATAATCCTCGCTCCTCATTCAAGGAATGTTGCCATTCCACCCCCCATGTCCGTAATCTTTCAGATTTGTAATCAGCATTCCCAACTCCCAACAAAGTGGGTTGCAAAGTCTCTGACTCAAGAGTTTTTTGCCTGAGCCCAGACCTCTGTTGTGTGGGTGGACAAAGCTGAGGTAGTAAAGTGGGCTTGGGATGGGTCCGCAGTTGGTCAGGCAGGATCTGTGGAGAGAGGACATGAGTTCGCATCCCGAGTCTCTGGTCGAAATCTGCCCTGACCCTGTCAGTCCTGCTGCACATAAAATAATACTGTTATTGATGTTGTTGGGAATATGAGGCACTGTTCCTCCAGGTTGTGTATGGCCTCACTCTGGCAACGGAGAGGGCCCAGGACAGAAAGGTCAACGTGGGAATGGGAAGACGAGTTAAAATGGTTGGCATCCGGCAGCCCTTGGCGGACCGAGTGCAAGTGTTCAGCCAAATGGTCGGCGACTCTGGACTTTCACACGAATGTGCACCAGGCGTCACCAGGAATACAGGATGCAGTAGATGAGGTGACCGTGAACCTCTGTCTCATTGGGAAGGACGGCTGTGATCGCTGATGGAGGTGAGAGGGTAGGTACTATAAATGCAGTTAGTTCAGGCGTTCAGTTTAGTTTATTGTCACGTGTACCGAGCTACAGTGAAAAGCTCTTGTTGCGTGCGATCCAGTTAGCAGAAAATCAAGTCACATCCAGTGTATAGATACATGATAAGGGAAGAACATTTAGTGCATGGTAAAGCCGGCAAATTCCGATCAAGTACAGTCCGAGGGTCACCAAAGAGGTAGATAGTAGTTCAGCACCGCTCTCTGGTTGTGGAAGTATGATTCAGTTGCCTGATATCAGCTGGGAAGAAACTGTCCCTGAATCTGTAGGTGTAGATCTTACTAGTGTCTTGTACAGTTGCATCAAATCCTGTATTTCATACCCTCACAGACCCAGCAAATTTATCAAACGCCTTCGTCACCACCCTGCCCATCCCTGGTGCAATGTTCATGAAGCTGTGTGGCTGCATTCCAATGTCTCTCTAGTCTGCTAAAAATAACACAGGGTGTAACTTTACAATGTGTATAATCTGCCCAGGCCTGTTTTACCAATTTGAATCACATTTATCCGTGTTCAATAATCCGTCCCGTCCCCAGCTGCAGGACGCTCCCCCGCCCCCCCCCACAGGCCTCCGACAGGCAGCCTGAAACCGTCCACAGCTGCATTCCATTCGGCCCACAACACCCGTACTAGCCCAAGTAATGTCAATTCAGCCCGCAATGTCCGTACTATCCCTTCGGAACAAGTCCATTTGCTCACAACAACTGTACTAGCCCGAAAAGTTCATTCGGCCCACAACATCCATGCTAGCACTCTGGAAACCAGTCCCTTCGGCCCACAACGCCTGTACTAGCCCACATAAAATCACTTCAGCCCACAGTGTCCGTACTTGCCATCTGGAAACCAGTTCCTTCGGCCCACAACACCCGTACTTGCCCTCCAGAAAGGTCCCTTCCCCATCCACAGCATCGGCAACGGCAGCGCACAGCAGGAGTATGCATCGGTAGTAAGCTCCTACCACCCCCCCCCCTCCCAACCGGCCCCGGGCAGGCCCCGCCTGAATCCATCCCCCTCCCCTGGCTGCAGAACCCTCCCCACCAGAACCAGCCTGAAGCCGTCGCCGTCGACAGAACGCTCCAGCCGGCCCCCGCCTGATGTGGTCCCCCTCCCACGGCTGCAGGACGCTCCCCGCTGGCCCCCGCCTGAAACCGCCCCTCTCCGCTGGCCAGCGTACAACATCAGGAGATAGTCACAACATGCTGGAATAACTCAGCGGGACAGGCAGCATCTGTGGAGAGAAGGAATGGGTGACGTTTCGGGTCGAGACCCTTCCTCAGTCTGAGAGTCAGGGAATGGGAAGCGAGAGATATAGACGGCGATATAAAGAGATATAGAACAGATGAGTGAAAGAGTCCGAAGAAGGGTCTCGACCCGAACGTCGCCCATTCCTTGTCTCCGGAGATGTTGCCCGTCCACTGAGTTACTCCAGCATTTTAGACAATAGACAATAAACAATAGGTGCAGAAGTAGGCCATTCAACCCTTCGAGCCTGCACCGTCATTCAATGTGCGTATAGCTGATCATCCCCAATCAGTACCCTGTTCCTGCCTTCTCCCCATATCCCCTGACTCAGCTACCTTTAAGAGCCCTATCCAGCTCTCTCTTGAAAGTATCCAGAGAATCGGCGTTTCACACTCACAACTCTCTGTGAGAAAAAATGTTTCCTCGTCTCCGTTCTAAATGGCTTACCCCTTATTCTTAAACTGTGGCCCCTGGTTCTGGTCTCTTCCAACATCGGGAACATGTTTCCTGCCTCTAGCTTGTCCAAACCCTTAATAATCATATTTTTCAATAAGATCCTCTCTCGTCCTTTTAAACTCCAGAGTATACAAGCCCAGCCGCTCCATTCTCTCAGCATATGACAGTCCCGCCATCCTGTGAATTAACCTTGTAAACCTACGCTGCAATCCCTCAATAACAAGAATGTCCTTCCTCAAATTAGGGGACCAAAACTGCACACAATATTCCAGTTGTGGTCTCACTCGGTCCCTTCACTGACTGCGGTACCTGCATACTTACGTTCATTGACTGATGAACAAGGACCCCCAGATCCCGTTGTACTTCCCCTTTTCGCAACTTGACACCATTTAGATAATAATCTGCCTTCCTGTTTTTGCTACCAAGGCGGATAACCTGACATTTATCCACATTAAACTGCATCTGCCATGCATCTGCCCACTCACCCAACTTGTCCAAGTCACCCTGCATCCTCATAGTATCCTCCTCACAGTTCACACTGACACCCAGCTTTGTGCCGACTACAAATTTGCTAATGTTACTTTGAATCCCTTCGTCTAAATCATTGATGCATATTGTAAATAGCTGCGGTCCCAGCACTGAGCCTTGCGGTACCCCACGTCACTGCCTGAAATTCTGAAAGGGACCCGTTAATCCCACTCTTTGTTTCCTGTCTGCCAACCAATTTTCTATCCATGTCAGCACTCTACCCCCAATACCATGTGCCCTAATTTTGCCCACTCATCTCCTATGTGGGACCGTGTTCAAATGCTTTCTGAAAGTCCAGGTACACTACATCCACTGGCTCTCCCTTGTCCATTTTCCTAGTTAAATCCGGAAAAAATTCCAGAAGATTAGTCAAGCATGATTTCCCCTTCGTAAATCCATGCTGACTCGGACCGATCCTGTTACTGCTATCCAAATGTGCCGCTATTTCATATTTTATAATTGACTCCAGCATCTTCCCCACCACCGATGTCAGGCTAACTGGTGTATAATTCACTTTCTCTCTCCCGCTTTTCCTAAAAAGTGGGATAACATTGCCCACCCTCCAATCCACCGGTACTGATCCTGAGTCTATAGAACATTGGAAAATTATCGCCAATGCATCCACGATTTCCAGAGCTACTTCCTTAAGTACCCAGGGATGCAGACCATCAGGCCCTGGGGATTTATCAGCCTTCCGTCCCATCATTCAACCCAACACAATTTGCTGCCTAATATGGATTTCCTTCAGTTCCTCCGTCACCCAAGATCCTCTAGCCACTAGTACATCAGGAATATTGTTTGTGTCCTCCTTAGTGAAGACGGATCCAAAGTACCGGCTCAACTCATCTGCCCACTCACCCAACTTGATCCCCATAATAAATTCACCATAATAAATGTTGTGCCTATCTAAGGGGAATAAGGCTTTTCAGCTTAGTTTATTGTCACGTGTTTCGAGGTACAGTGAAATACTTTTGTTGCGCGCTATCCAGTCAGCAGATAGACAATACATGATTACAATCGAGCCACTTACAATGGACAGATACTCGATGATGGAATGACGTTTAGTGCAAGGTTAAACCAGCAAAGTCCGATCATAGTTAAAGTGAGAAATGTTGAGGAGGGAGTAGAGATTTAAGAGTGTGGGGCGATTGTAATATGTGATTGTAGATCTGCATCGCACGCAAATAGATGCCTTGGTTGGGCGCCATCTCGGAAGCATTAGCGGCAAGAATGACCTGCAGGGGCGGGAGGAAATGCTGCCAATTGGGCTTTCGAATCTGAGTGCTCCGTGTTCCACACTCACTGATTCCACGGTGGCGCAGCGGTAGTGTTGCTGCCTTGCAGCGCTTGCAGCGCCAGAGACCCGGGTTCGATCCCGACTACGGGTGCTGTCTCTATGTTCAACCCCGTGAGCGCGTGCGTTTTCTCTGAGATCTTCGGTTTCCTCCCACACTCTAAAGACGAACAGCTATGTAGATTAATTTACTTGGTGGATGTGTAACATTGTCCCTAGTGTGTACAGGATAGTGTTAATATTCAGCCTGACGAAGGTCTCGACCCGAAACCTGATCTATTCCTTCGCTTCATGGATGCTGCCGCACCCGCTGATTTTCTCCAGCATTTTTGTCCACTGCTGCATGAGAGACAGGTGCACTGTTGTAGAATAAAATAAGGGCGGAGGGAGGTCTCCGTCCATCCTGATCCCGGGCTGTGAACGGAGATGCGGCGGCGGGTTCCACTGCCCAACAGGTGCAACGTCTCCTCAGGTGACACCCGAGGCTTCATTAGCGCCGGGCCCCGTCCCTTTCTGTCCTTAGTCTTTCTCGTCCATATTCAGGCCAGTTTAATGTCCAATCTACCCCTCCCTCGTGTGAGATGAGTTGGAAGCGGCCAGGACATCTTCACACTGAACACTTGCAGCCAAATAGCACTCATTGCTTGGGACGGCAGCGGGCGCAGCGACACGGTACTGTGGGGGTTGGGTTTAATTTAGTTGAGAGATACAGTGCACAAGCAGGCCCTTCGGCCCACCGGGTCCGCGCCGACCAGCGTTCCCCGCACGTTAACAGTATCCTACACCAATTAGGGACATTTCTTACATTTACCAAGCCAATTGTTTACATTTCCCAAGCCTTTGAGTTTGTGAGGAAAACGAAGATTTCGGAGAAACCCCACGCAGATCACGGGGAGAACGTACAAACTCTGTACAGACAGCGCCCGTAGTCAGGATCGAACCCGCGTCTCTGGAGCTGCATTCGCTGTTAGGCTGCAACACTACCGCTGCGCCACCGTGACGGTCACGTGACCTCGACGTCATTCAGCAGCTCCACGTCAGTGACAAACATTGAACCAGGAAGTGGAGATAAAATGGCTTCGAAACACCAGGTCGAGAGTTGGACCGAGGAGATAATTTGTCCCATCTGCCTGGATTTCTTCACCGATCCGGTGACACTGGAGTGTGGGCACAACTTCTGCCGCTCCTGTATCACACAGAGTTGGGACAGGGAGGCGAGAAACTCCTGCCCGGAATGTAGAGACGAGTTTACAGACCGCACCCTCAGGGTGAATCGGGCCTTGGTTAGACTGTCTGAGAAAGCTCGAACACTGAGCCTGAATCTCAACGCGAAGGAAAGTAAACTTCACTGCGCGAAACATCAGGAAGAACTGAAGCTGTTTTGTGAAACTGACAAGAAGCTGATCTGTTTGATATGTGCAACTGCGCGGGAACACAAGTCTCACAGCTTCGTGCCGGTAGATGAAGCAATTGAATTCTACAAGGTAAAACCAAACTGATTTTGATCAAGGACTTCAATGCATTTCGTTGTCTCTGTACTGTACACTGACAATGACAATTAAAATTGAATCTGAATCTGAATCTGAATCAATGTGTAATATTTTCTTTATTGTCTGACATTTTTATTCTCTGATCTGAACCCCAACCCCAGGAACAGGTGAAAACTTCTTTCGAATCTCTCACAGAAAAGAAATCAGTGATCGAGCAAATGGAGCAGCAACAGAAAGAGAATATTTCTGGAGTTCAGGTGAGGCTTTGTACTATCGATTTCATTATTTTGTGTAATTTTGATCCCTGTGATGCCTGTAATAAGGGGCACCTCTATAGAGCTCAGTAGTCGAGGACCCGAGATCTTGGGAGCAGTTGGGCAGCCAAGGATTTCACTCACTAGAGCGCAGGAGTCTGAAGAATGATCTATTGCAGGTGTATAATATCACGAAACAAAATGTCAGGGTGAATACTCAGTCTTTTACACTAAGTGGGGCGTGCGAGCATGCGAGTGCATAGGTTTAAGGTGAGAGGGAACAGATTATGAACATTAATACGAACATTAAGGGCAACTTTGATAGTGGGTATATGGAACGAGCTGCCAGGGGAGTTTGTTGATTCAGGTACCATAACAATATTTAAATGATATTTGATCAAATTCGTGGAGAGAAAATTTTAGAACCAGGTGAGCCAAATCCGGAGAGGTGGAAATAGTGCAACTGGGGCAATAGACAATAGACAATAGGTGCAGGAGAAGGATATTCGGCCCTTCGAGCCAGCACCACTATTCAATCGATCATGGCAGATCATCCCCATTCAGTATCCCGTTCCTGCCTTCTCCCCATATCCCCTGACACTGCTATGTTATGCTGAAGAGCCCTATCTATCTCTCTCTTGAAAGTATCCAGAGAAACAGCATCCAACACCCTCTGAGGCAAAGAATTCCACAGACTCACAACTCTCAGTGTGAAAAAGTGTTTCCTCATCTCCATTCTAAATGGCTAACCTCTTATCATTCAACTGTGGCCCCTGATTCTGGACTCCCCCAACACCGGGAACATATTTCCTGCCTCTAGCGTGTCCAAACCCTTAATAATCTTAGATGTTTCAATAAGAATCCCTCTCATCCTAACTTCCAGAGTATACAAGCCCAGCCGCTCCATTATCTCAGCATATGACAGTCCCGACATCCCAGGAATTAACCTTGTAAACCTACGCTGTACTCCCTCAATAGCAAGAAAGTCCTTCCTCCAATTAGGGGACCAAAACTGCACACAATACTCCAGGTGTGGTCTCAGTAGGGCCTTGCCCATCTGCAGAAGGACCCCTTTGCTCCTGAACTCAACTTCTCTTGTTATGAAGGTCAACATGCCATTCGCTTTCTTCACTGCCTGCTGTACCTGCAAGCTTACTTTCATTGAATGTTCAACAAGGACCCCCCAGATCCCGTTGTACTTCCCCTTTTCCCAACTTGACACCATTCAGATAATAATCTGCCTTCCTGTTTTTGCCAGTAAAGTAGATAATCTCACACTAATCCACATAAAACTGCATCCACCCACTCCCCCAACCTGTCCAAGTCACCCTGTATTCTCATAGCATCCTCCTCACAGTTCACACTGCCACCCAGCTTTGTGTCATCAGCAAATTTGCTAATGTCACCTAAATCATTAATATATATTGTAAATAGCTGCCGTCACAGCACCAAGCCTTGCGGTACCCCACTAGTCACTGCCTGCAATTCTGAAACAGACCCGTTAATCCCTGTCTTCCAACCAATTTTCTGTCCATGTCAGCACTCTACCCCCAATACCATGTGCCCTAATTTTGCCCACTAATCTATGTGGGACCTTATCGAATGCTTTCTGAAAGTTCAGGTACACTACATCCACTGGCTCTCCTTTGTTCATTTTCCTAGTTCCATCCTCAAAAAATTGCAGTAGATTAGTCAAGCATGATTTCCCCTTCGTAAATCCATGCTGACTGGGACCGATCCTGTTCTACTGATCTGCTATCCAAATGTACCGCTATTACACCTTTAAGATGTGACTCCTGCACCTTCCCCACCATCGATATCAGCCTAACTGGTCTCTGTTTTCTCTAACATTAGCTACCCCCCCCCCTCTCCCCCCCCCTCAATCCACAGGAACTGTTCCTGAATCTATAGAACATTGTAAAATGATCACCAATGCATCCACGATTTCTAGAGCCACTTCCTTAAGTACCCTGGGATGCAGACCACCAGGCCCTGGGGATTTATCAGCCTTCAGTCCCATCAGTCTATCCAACACCATTTCCTGCCTAATGTGGTTTCCTTCAGTTACTCTGTCACCCCAGATCCTCTGGCCACTGCTATATCAGGAAGAATGTTTGTGTCCTCCTTAGTGAAGACAGATCCAAAGTACCTGTTCAACTCATCTGCCATTTCCTTGTTCCCCATAATAAATTCACATTTTCGGTCTTCAAGGGTCCAACTTTGGTCTTAAATAATTTTTTTCTCTTCACATACCTAAAGAAGCTTTTATTATCCTGCTTTATATTCTTGGCCAGCTTACCTTCATACCTCATCTTTTCTCCCCGTATTGTCTTTTTGGTTATCTTCTGTTGTTCTTTAAACATTACACAATCCTCTTGCTTCCCGCTCATCTTTGCAACATTGTACTTCTTCGCATTAATTTTTATACTGTCCCTGACGTCCCTTGTCAGCCATGGTCGTCCCTTTCTCCCCTTGGAATTTTCCTCCTAGGAATGAACTGATCCTGCACCTTCTGTATTATTCCTAGAAATACCTGCCATTTTTGTTCCACTGTCATCCCTGCTAGTGTATTTTTCCAGTCAACTTTGGCCAGCTCCTCCCTCATGGCCCCATAGTCCCCTTTCTTCAACTGCAACGCTGACACCTCCGATCTACTCTTCTCCCTCTCCAATTGTAGATTAAACCTGACCATGTTATGGTCGCTGCCACCTAATGGCTCATTAACCTCGAGGTCCTTTATCAAATCCAGTTCATTACATTACACTAAATCCAGAATTGCCTTCTCCCTGGTAGGCTTCAATACAAGCTGTTCTAAGAATCCATCACGAAGGCAATCTACAAAGTCCCTTTCTTGGGGTCCAGTACCAACCTGATTTTCCAAGTCTACCTGCATGTTGAAATCTCCCATAACAACCACAGCATTACTTTTGCAACATGCCAATTTTAACTCCTGATTCAATTTGCGCCCTATGTCCAGGCTACTCTTTGGGGGTCTGTGGATAAGTCCCATTAGGGTATTTTTACCCTTACAATACCTTAGTTCTATCCATACTGACTCCACATCTCCTGTCCCATCAGTCTACCCAACACCATTTCCTGCCTTATGCGGATTTATTTCAGTTCATCCATCACCCCAGATCCTGTGGCCACTAGTACATCAGGAAGCTTGTTTGTATCATCCTTGGTGAAGACGGATCCAAAGTACCTTTTCAACTCATCTGCCATTTCCTTGTTCCCCATCATAAATTCACCTTTGATGTCTTCAAGGGTCCAACTTTGGTCTTAACTAATGTTTTCCACTTCACATACCACAATAAGTTTTTACTATCCTCTTTTATACACTTGGCTCGCTTACCTTCGTACCTCATCTTTTCTCGCCGTATTGCCTTTTTGGTACCTTCTGTTCCTCATTAAACATTACTGAATCCTCTTCCATCCCGCTCATCTCTGCTACGTTGTACGTCTTCTCTTTTATTTTTATACCATCCATGACTTCCCTTGTCAGCCACGGTCGCCCCTTACTCCCCTTGGTATCTTTCTTCCTCTTTGGATTCTGCACATTTTGTATATTCCCAGAAATACCTGCCATTTTTGTTCCACTGTCATCCCTGCTAGGGTATCTTTACAGTCAATTTGGCCAACTCCTCCCTCATGGCTCCATAGTCCCCTTTGTTCAACTGTAACACTGACACCTCCAATTTACCCTTCTCCCTCTCAAATTGTAGATTGAAACTCACCATATTATGGTCACTGCCTCCTAATGACTTCTTAACCTCAAGTTCCTTTTATCAAATCCGGTTCATTACATAAGGTCATGTCGGTTACATTACTTTCACCAGATATTTCAGAATTATCAAGACGAGCTCTTGAATTGCCAAGGTAATGATAGCTATGGATTACATATGGGTAAATAGAATTAGTGTAGATACGTACAGAGCCCAGCATGGACATGTTGCTACGAAGGGACTATTCCTGCACTTCAGGACTCGAGATACACTCGCCAAATGTCACCTTCCATGTCATGAAGAAACACAGCAGAGTGACATAATATATTGATTTTAATCTTTCATCTGACAGGAAGAGTCACACAACCTTCAGTCACAGATCACATCCCAGTTTGTTGAACTGCACCAGATATTCACTGAGAAAGAACGGCGCTTCCTTGGAGATATCCAGGAGGAAGAGAAAAAGATTGTAAAAAGAATGAAGAAAAATCTTCAACAGATTCAAGAGAATTTAAATTCCATTCAAGAGGAACTCTCAAAGTTACAGGAACAGATAGACCACAAGGACGGTGTGATGTTTCTGAAGGTGAGGGGTTACACTACAGTTCGGATAAGTGAGAGTGCACAGTCACAAAATGGTGGGTTAAATTTCTGAAATAAATGCTGCATTTACCAGTAATTCAGTACTGGGTCAATGTCCCGTCTGTTCCATCTACTCACCACATCCGACAATAATGCCCCAAATTCCCCTCTCTACATCATGGACATTCGGCCCATCCACTGCTGTCAGTTTTCCTGCTCCGCACAAGCCTCTCCCCACCTACTCACAACATCCACCAGCAGTGCCCACAGTTGCCACATCTCTCGTGTTTATCCACCTTTATCCACCTCCCCATGAAATGACCACTCCTGTGGTAGAGGGTTCTATATTATCTTGACTGAATCTCTAGTGGAACTTTTGAAAGACCACCTGATATTTCATCTTCAATTCACTTTCATATCATGATCTGATATTTCAATGTTTAATCTTGCATTAAATGTTGTACCCTTTATCCTTTATCTCCACACTGTGGACGGCTTGTTTTTACACATGTACAGTTTTTTCTTTGACAGGACAGCATCCAAACAAACGCTTTTCGCCGTACCTCAGTACATGTGACGATAATAAATTCATTAGTTCAGAAGTGATAGGAAAAGTATTAGCCCATCAAGTCTACTCCGCCATTCAATCGTGGCTGATCTGCCTGTTCTAATCCCATTTTCCTGCCATCTCCCCATACCCCTGACACCAGTACTAATCAAGATAATATTAAATTATGTTTATTTTCCTTTAATTTGCCAAAGGAACTCACGAAGTGTGCAGCCTTTCCTGTAGGTTTGATCCACAGATCAATGGCAGATTTTTCACTAACACTCCTTGCACATTCTTGGTTGTATTGTATTGTATTCAAATTTATTGTCATTGTCTCAGTTAGAGACAACGAAATGAATTTCCCTTACAGGCAGTATCATAAAAAATAAAATAAATAAATAATAATAAATAATAAAACATATTAAAAATAAAATACAAAATTCTTTGTTCCTTTGGTTCTTTGTTCATTCGTGTAATACCCTCAAGCTGTGTCAGCTGGGGTCATAGTTGGGAAATGGGAATTTTCAGCAGCTCCTAAAGTTCTATGGAATGGTTTCTGTTGTGTTGAACCATCAGTCCCAATAAATTCAGGAACAAAATCAAGTGTTGGAGCAACTCTGCGGGTTCGGCAACATCTGTGGGGTATTTGGATGGGTGACGTTTCGGGCCGGGACCCTTCTTCAGATTGTTGTTGTGAGGGGTGGGGAGCTGGAAAAGCGATGGAGTTTGACAAAGCCTCATGACTGGCAAAGGATACAGGCGAGGGAGGTTTGCCTGGCAGTTGTGTGGACATCGGCTAGAGATGAATAGCATAGAAAGGGGGTCAGGTAAGAAAAGAGGAGAGATATGTTGCCAGATGGAGGATTAGAGGAGAAAGGGTTCTGGGGGAATGGGTAAGAGAGCGGGTTGGTGCGAAAAGTGGAAGCTCATTAAGCTGGGCACATGGAAGAAATGGGGTAATGGGAAGAGAGATGGTGTTACCTAACATTGGAGATGTCAATGTTCATTCTGCTGTGTTGTAAACTACCCGAGCGGAATATGAGGTGCCGATCCTCCATTTTACGTGTGACCTCTGTGATTAATGGAGGAGGCCCAAGACTGGAAGCACAATATGGAAATGAGAAGTGGAGTTGGAATGTTTAGTAACCGGGATGTTCCGCAGATCTGGGTCACTTAGTCTACGCTTGGTCTCGATGATGTACAGGAGGGGGCCGAACCGAAGGGTCACCAATCCACATCCTCGTGAAACGCTGCCTGCTACGCCGTGTTCCAGCACTTTGTGTTTTATATAAGATGGCATTTTGCATTTCTTGTATCTCAATGAATTGAGCTTTGTGTTTTATTTATTTCAGGATGAAGCTGGTCGGGAGAGCAGGTAGGACATGCTCTTGACTGAAACTGTGTGTGGATGTGTAATGTAACACCAATGACATGCTCAATGTATCACCATGTGTTTACTGTTTGCAGTGCGAGTGTTGATACTGAATCGTTGTCAGTGACAGATGCTGCCCCGGCCTTTGAAACGATCTATCGCCCCTTTGTGTTGAACACAATGATAAGAGAAATATCTGATGTCATTAAGTGGAGCAGCTTACAACCTGACGGTATGAATATAGAATACTCTCAATTTTGTCAACAAACGTAATCTCCCCCCCCCCACACACACACACACACCTTCTCTCCCCACCCCCCCACACACACACACCTTCTCTACCCGCCCCCCCACCCCCCCCCCCCCACACACACACACCCACTCTCCCCACACACACACACACACACACACACCTTCTCTACCCACCCCCCCCCCCGCACACACACACCTTCTCTACCCCCTCCCACCCCACCCCCCACACACACACACACCTTCCATCCCCCACATGCCCACCCGTCCACACACACCTTGTCCCTCCTTCCCCCATCACCCCCCATCTTTTCCTTGTACCTATCCTGGACTCCCCTCCACCACAACCTCTACAGATATCTCTTCCTCTGGCTTCACGATTCTCACCCCTTATCTCGCACCTTTTGTTATTTAATCTCTGGCATTAATCCAACTATCGGCCTATCAAAACAATCCACTCGCTGGTGTCCGCCTCTCACTGGCATTGGGTGGAGATGCAATCCCACCACTAGCCACAACTTCCCATCTCCACCCCTTCATTTGCACCTCCTCCACCTCCTGTATATTGTCAGTTACTGATTGTGGATGATCAGCCATTATCAGATTGAATGTCGGTGCTGGCTCGAAGGGCCGAATGACCTACTCCTGCACCTATTGTCTATTGTCTATATGGCGAGACCAAACGCAGGCGGTGAACACCTCCGCTCAGTCCGCCTAACCCTCCTTGATCTCCCGGTTTCTAAACACTTTAACTCTCCCTCCCATTCTCACACTGATATTTCTGTCCTGGGCCTCATCCATTGTCAGTCTGAGCCCAAGCGCAAATTGGGGGAACAGCATCTCATGTTTTATTTGGGCAGCTTACATCTCAGCGGTATAAATATTGACTTCTCTAACTTCAAATGTCCTTTCACTCTCTCCACATCCCTCCCCATTCACAGTTCTCCAACCAGTTTGACTGTCTCCGATTACATTTTATCTCTGTTTGCTTTGTTGTTACCTTCTCCCAGCTAACAATGATCTATGTTACATTTTCCTTGATCCACATCCCCTTGGTCTCGTTTTCACACCTTGCACTTCCTTATCTCGGTCTCTCCCTCTCCCCTAACTTTGGTCTCGACCCGAAACGCCGCCCATTCCTTCTCTCCAGAGATGCTGCCTGTCCCGCTGAGTTACTCCAGCATGTTGTGTCTATCTTTGAAACAAAACCTATCCATAACCATATAACCATATAACAATTACAGCACGGAAACAGGCCATCTCGACCCTTCTAGTCCGTGCCGAACACATAATCTCCCCTAGTCCCATGTACCTGCGCTCAGACCATAACCCTCCATTCCTTTCCCATCCATATAACTATCCAATTTATTTTTAAATGATAAAAACGAACCTGCCTCCACCACCTTCACTGGAAGCTCATTCCACACAGCTACCACTCTCTGAGTAAAGAGGTTCCCCCTCATGTTACCCCTAAACTTCAGTCCCTTAATTCTCAAGTCATGTCCCCTTGTTTGAATCTTCCCTACTCTCAGTGGGAAAAGCTTTTCCATGTCAACTCTGTCTATCCCTCTCATCATTTTAAAAACCTCTATCAAGTCCCCCCTTAACCTTCTGCGCTCCAAAGAATAAAGCCCTAACTTGTTCAACCTTTCTCTGTAACTTAGTTGCTGAAACCCAGGCAACATTCTAGTAAATCTCCTCTGTACTCTCTCTATTTTGTTGACATCCTTCCTATAATTAGGCGACCAAAATTGTACACCATACTCCAGAATTGGCCTCACCAATGCCTTGTACAATTTTAACATTACATCCCAACTTCTATACTCAATGCTCTGATTTATAAAGGCCAGCACACCAAAAGCTTTCTTTACCACCCTATCTACATGAGATTCCACTTTCAGGGAACTGTGCACAGTTATTCCCAGATCCCTCTGTTCACCTACATTCTTCAATTCCCTACCATTTACCATGTACGTCCTATTTTGATTTGTCCTGCCAAGATGTAGCACCTCACACTTATCAGCATTAAACTCCATCTGCCATCTTTCAGCCCACTCTTCCAACTGGCATAAATCTCTCTGTAGACTTTGAAACTCTACTTCATTACCCGCAACCCCACCTATCTTAGTATCATCTGCATACTTACTAATCCAATTTACCACACCATCGTCCAGAACATTGATGTACATGACAAACAACAGTGGACCCAACACAGATCCTGTGGCACCCCACTCGTCACTGGCCTCCAACCTGACAAACAACCATCCACCATTACTCTCTGGCATCTCCCATTCAGCCACTGTTGAATCCATCTTGCTACTCCACCATTAATACCCAACTATTGAACCTTCTTAACCAACCTTCCATGAGGAACCTTGTCAAAGGCCTTACTGAAGTCCATATACACAACATCCACTGCTTTACCCTCATCAATTTCCCGAGTAACATCTTCAAAAAATTCAAGAAGATTAGTTAAACATGACCTTCCAGGCACAAATCCATGTTGACTGTTCCTAATCAGACCCTGTTTATCCAGATGCTTATATATATTATCTCTAAGTATTCTTTCCATTAATTTGCCCACCACTGACGTCAAACTAACAGGTCTATAATTGCTAGGTTTACTCTTAGACCCCTTTTTAAACAATGGAACAACATGCGCAGTACGCCAATCCTCCGGCACTATTCCCGTTTCTAATGACATTTATCCATGTTCTGCAAAGATGCTGACCCAGCCTCTGTTAATTATTTCAGCACATTCTGTCTCTTTAGTAAACTTGCATCTGCAATTCATTCTGTTAAATAAAACGGACATAGATTAATTTCTCCTCATTTATCAGACACATGTGAGTAACGTGTAGATGCAGAGCTTGTGTGGAATTATGGGCTGAGGGGGAATTGTCGTTTTATTCCAGTAGCAAACGCAGCTGCCGGGAAGATTCACTTTCACACAGGCAGCTGGAGATGGGAGATCCCTGAACACAAGCGACAGTCACAACCCTCCCTCTGTCTCACCGCCTCTCAAGAAAACAGGAGCACGTCACCTGGCCCCTCATGTCCGCCCTCGTTCAGCATGATCAAGGCGACTCCACCACATCTCTACATCCTCTTTAACCACCTCTAATTACCACTTGCATCAACCTCCTCTTCCTACAATCTCCACCCCCCCCCCCCCCCCCCCCCCCCCTCCCCCACCCCGCCCCACCACGACCAGCAAGGGGGAGAAACCCCGGGCAAGGCGTCAGTTGTTCTCCCGCCTGTGCTTGAGGCCGAGCGGCTTCACCCCCGGTCCTGGGGCCGCGCTGCCCGGGTCTCCCCCCGACCCCCGGGGACTCTCTGATTCTCTGCTTCTCCCCCCAGTCTCCGTCACCCTGGATGTGGAAACAGCGCATCCGCGGCTCGAGGTGTCTGAGGATCGGAAGAGGGTGAGATGGACCCGGACCCACAGGAGTCTCCCTGACACCGGGAAGAGGTTTACAGTCAACCAGCGTCTGCTGGGATCGGAGGGATTCACATCGGGGAGACATTACTGGGAGGTTGAGGTGGCGGGGAGTGAGTTGTGGAGGCTGGGAGTCGCCGCAGAGTCTGTGGAGAGGAAGAGACTGGTCACACCGACCCCGGAGACTGGAGTCTGGAGCATCTGGCGGCAGGATGACGGGTTTAATGCATCCACCTCCCCTCCATCCCCTCTCCACGCCCGTCCCATCCCCGGGAGGGTGGGAGTTTATCTCAGTTACGAGTCCGGGACAGTTTCATTTTACGACGCGGACACCAAGTCCCATCTCCACACCTTCACTGGGAATAAATTCACGGAGAGACTTTATCCTCTCTTCGCAACTTGGAAGGAAAACCAGTGGCTGAGGATCTGCTCCGGTTCCGCTCCGGGTGTGTAAAAGTGTCCGGTCCCGGGACCGGCGTCAGGAGCGGGGCTCAGAGGCTGTGGGGCAGAAACCCGGTGGACAACAGGTCGGCGCTGAACGAACGGCTCCCATTTAATCCCCAAATTCCGCGTCGTGAAACAAACCCCAGTGAGCGCGGAAATAAAACCAGGGGGAATGTAAATGTGGGAAGAGTGAAATAAACAGCAACTGAAATCAGAGCTGTCTGTCTGTCGATCCGTTCATTTTAACGCGTTAACCGGGTCCGGCAACGGAACAGAAATTACTTTTGTGAAAATATAAAGATTGAAACAATGTCCCTTCCCGCGGGTTCAGCAGCAGCCGCGGGCGGCGGGTCCTGAGCTCCGGGCTCCCCCGGGCCCTAAAGTCCGCCGACTCATAGAATTTACCGCGTGTTTGCAGCATTTGCTCTCCACAGAACAGATGAGTTTTCTTCGGAACGGATCTTTGGAAGAATGGGTTCAAACCGAATTCCCGGTTCCAGGTGGGATCCCGTTGTGCTCAGGCTCTGCCTGTCTCTCCGTAGGATATATAGATCATTCCTTGTTTCAGTCGCCGCCAGACCCCTCCCTCACCTCTCTCTCAGGTACATCATGTCTGTATCGGTGCTGCTTCCTGCTCTCGTTCACCGCTTTAACGCTTCAACTCCCTCACTGCCAGTTTCCAACCAGCTCCCGCTTTCCTCTGCTCGAGCCCTGACTCTTCCCTTCGCTTTCTCGCCATCTCTGTCTCCGTCTCAGAGAAAACCCGAGTGACCAAAGTCCATTCCAAGCCCGCGGACGCCATCGGCTACTTCGTCTATCCACTACCCCTGTTTGCGCATCGGAAATGGAATATTCCCTCCAAGGTCAAGTGCGTACAGCAACAACCTGCTTACATTTACACAATGTCCTCGCATCTCTTTTAGGAGACCACAAAGTACTTTACTGGTGGAATTCTCTTTGAAGTGCAGCCAGGAATGGCAACTGAAATGCAGGAGTCAATTTACAGACAGGGACATTCACAAACAGAGTTTAAAAGCAAACTATACTGTCCGAAGCGATTTGTGTTTATTTCAATTGGAGTATTAGAAGCATCAAGCACATGATTCAAATAAACACAATCTTTCTATTCGGTTCTTTTGCCTGAGCCCAGGCCTCTGTTGTGTGGGTGGACAAAGCTGAGATAGTCAAGTGGGCTTGGGATGGGTCCGCAGTTGGTCAGGCAGCATCTGTGGAGAGAGGACATGAGTTCGCATCCCGAGTCTCTGGTCGAGATTTGCCCTGACCCTGTCAGTCCTGCTGCACATAAAATAATACTGTTATTGATGTTGTTGGGAATATGAGGCACTGTTCCTCCAGTTTGTGTATGGCCTCACTCTGGCAACGGAGAGGGCCCAGGACAGGAAGGTCAACGTGGGAATGGGAAGACGAGTTAAAATTGGTGGCATCCGGCAGCCCTTGGCGGACCGAGTGCAAGTGTTCAGCCAAATGGTCGGCGACTCCGGACTTTCACACGAATGTGCACCAGGCGTCACCAGGAATACAGGATGCAGTAGATGAGGTGACCGTGAACCTCTGTCTCGTTTGGAAGGACGGCTGTGATCCCTGATGGAGGTGAGGGGGTAGGTACTATAAATGCAGTCAGTTCAGGTGTTCAGTTTAGTTTATTGTCACATGTACCGAGCTACAGGGAAAGGCTCCTGTTGCGTGCGACCCAGTTAGCAGAAAATCAAGCCACATCCAGTGTGTACATACATGACAAGGGAACAACGTTTAGTGCATGGTAAAGCCGGCAAATTCCGATCAAGTACAGTCCGAGGGTCACCAAAGAGGTAGATAGTAGTTCAGCGCTGCTGTCTGGTTGTGGAAATATGAGTGAGTTGCCTGATAACAGATGGGCAGAAACTGTCCCTGAATCTGTAGGTGTGGAACTTACTAGTGTATTGTACAGTTGTATCAAATCCTATATTTCATACCCTCACGGACCCAGCAAATACGTCAAACGCCTTCGTCACCACCCTGCCCATCCCTGGTGCAATGTTCATGGAGCTGTGTGTTTGCATTCCAATGTTTCTCTAGTCTGCTAAAAATAACACAGGGTGTAACTTTATAATGTGTATAAACTGCCCTGGCCTGTTTACCAACTTGCATCACACTTTTCCGAGTTAAATAAATCAGCCTTTAATCCGCCCATTGGCCCAGTTCCATCCCAGATTAATGGATTCACTCTCCAAAATGTCACCATAGAAACGTAGAAACATAGAAACATAGAAAATGGGTGCAGGAGTAGGCCATTCGGCCCTTCGATCGAGGGGCATTTAATTGGACCGTGGGTGATCATTCAAAAATCAACTCCCTGTTCATCCCTTTGTGATATAGCTCTCATACAGAGCTATATCACTTTTAAATACAGATCAGAAAATCTTAGCAAAGACTTTAGCAAGAAGATTAAGAAAATATATTAGTAAATTGATAAACCCTGATCAAACGAGCTTTACACCCAAAATATACTAATTTAATAATTTGAGACGCCTGTTTAATATAATGTACTCGCATAAAGTAGAGGAAGAAGATATATCAATTATTTATTTGGATGCAGAGAAAGCAATTGATCAGGTAGTGGCAATACTTATATAAAGTACTACAAAAATTTAATATGGGAGAGAATTTTATAACATGGGTAAAATTATTATATGATAAACAGATGGCAAGAATTTTAACTAATAACATGTTATCTCAAAAATTTCAACTATCAAGGGGTAATAGGCAGGTATGTGCACTATCACCCCTGCTATTTGCCCTTATGATAGAACCCCTGGCTGTAAGTATAAGAATTCATCCGAATATTCAGGGCTATAATACCAGGTACTCAAAGAATAAAATCTCATTATATGCAGACAATACACTTTTATATATTACAAAGTCACAAACGAGCATACCAAATTTATAAAATTTAATAGAGGAATTTGGGTCTTTTTCTGGATATAGAATAAACTGGAATAAAAGTGAAATCATTACCTTAAAACCTCAAGAACGTACACACTTATTGAAGTTCCCCTTTAAAATCGCAACAGAAAAATTTAAATATTCGGGAATTCAGATTACTAGAAAATATAAAGCATTATTCAACGTTAATTTCATACCTTTATTAAATAAACTTAATACGCTGATTAAATTTTGGAAAACACTTCCTTTATCATTATTAGGTAGAATAAATGCAATAAAAAATTATCTTTCTACCACAATTACTGTACCTATTTCAGTCTATACCGGTATATATACCAAAATATATATTTTTTAAATTAGACTCTAATATTACTAATTTTATTTGGGACTATTGATCACATTGAATTACGAAAAAACACTTATGTAAACCAAAAGAGGTCGGGGGACTTTCACTTCCGAATTTTATGTATTATTACTGGGCATTGCATATTAAGAATATAATTTATTGGCTGGATAGTTCTACCCAACAGACAGAATGGATCAAAATGGAGAAAGAGGATTGTCATCCTTGTAATATAGGAACGATCTTCTTCTCCCCGAAAAAACTGAATAACACAATATATAAGAAGAACCCAATTATATGTGGTACAATAAGAATTTGGAAACAAATAAAATTATCTTTAAAATTAAGAAATGTATCATTGTTAATGCCAATAGCGAATAGCCCTTTATTTAAACCATCTCTTATTGATAAAACATATAACCAATGGGAAAGTCTCGGAATTAGAAGGATCTAGGATATGTACGAAATGGGAAACCTACTATCATTTCAACAATTACAATTAAAATTTAAACTGAAAAACAACCAATATTTTAAATATCTTCAGATTTGCGATTTCATGAAAAAATATATACAAGGATATCAAAAAATAACTCCTGAATTATTGGAAGAGGCAATGAATATTGAAGCTGACTCACAAAAATTAATATCATATTTATATAATAGTATTCTAAATATAGACCTACCATCGACAGAGGTACTTAGAGAAGAGTGGGAACGGGAACTAATGATAAAAATTACGAAGGTTACATGGGAAAAGTATTTGATATATATTCACAAATGTTCGATTAATATAAGACATAATCTAATTCAATTTGAAATTTTACATAGATTATATTATTCAAAAACAAGATTGAACAAATTTTATCCAAATATATCCCCCATTTGTGATAAATGTCTATCCCAAAACGCAACTATAACACACTCCTTAATCTCCTGCACAAAACCTTATAGATTTTGGAGTGATATTTTCGAAATATTTACAAAATTATTCAAGATAAGAATGGAACCTAATACTGAAATGATTATATTTGGAGTAATGGAAGATGGGAATAAATTGAACACATCTCAAAATTTATTTTTTTACTATGGTTTAATAGCAAAAAAATTAATACTTAAATTTTGGAAAAATACATCAATGCCAACGCTTAAAATGTGGATTGCAAGTATGTTGGACACCGCACATCTTGAGGAAATGCGATTCCTCCTAATGGATAAATCAGACCAATTCATAACGAGTTGGTCTCCATTTGTCGTCTTCTTGGAATCATATGGTGCAACACAATTGTAAAAAATAACTTTCAGGACTGGACGAGGGTTGGTCAAGATTATAAACAATGATCTCCACTTTTTTTTTTTCTTTATGTCTTATTCTCTTTTTTTCTATTTTCTTTTCCTCAACTTTCTTCATTCATTCGTCTTTCTTCTTTTTCTCCACACACTATATATCTCACGCTTTTCTATCCTTTACTATCTAATTTATTTTCCTTATTCTAATCTTTCTTTAATATAACAAAAAAAAGAAGCTGTACATAAAATGTATTATGCAGATATATATTAGGCACGTTGGTGCCATATGATTGTACTTACTTCTAATAAAATAAAATATTTTAAAAAAAAGAAACGTAGAAACATAGAAACATAGAAAACGGGTGCAGGAGTGGGCCATTCGGCCCTTCGATCGAGTTGAATTTAATTGGGTCATGGGTGATCATTCAAAAAGTAACACTCTGTTCCTCCCTTCTCCCCCATATACCTTGATTCTGTTAACGCTAAGAGCTACACTTAACTCTCTCTTGAACACACCCAGTGAATTGGCCGCTACTGCCTTCGTTAACAGAGAATGCCACGAATTCACAACTCCCCGGGTGAAAAGGTTCTCCCTCATCTCAGTACGATTGGACCTTCTCCTTATTTTTAAACTATGACCCCTGTTTCTGGATTCCCCCAACATCGGGAACATGTTTCCTCTATCCAGCCTGTCCAATCCGCTAAAAAAAAGTATATGTTTCTACCAGAGACCCACTCATCCTTCTAAATTCCAATGAGTGTTAGCCCTGTGGACCCATTCTTGATCACCCGTTCACTAACACTATCCTACATACTAAGGACAATTTATTTTAACCAATGTTAGTCTCATCTCAAACTGGCTAACCATTAGAACAGAGATGATGAAAACCTTTTACACCCAGAGAGTTGGGTGAATGTATGAAATTATCTTCCTCAGAAGGCAATGAAGGCCGTTTCACTGGATGCATTCAAAATATAGTTAGATAGAGCGCTTAGGGCTTGAGGAATAAACGGGTATGGGGAGAAGACAGGAACGGGATAATGATTGTGGATGAACAGCCATGGTCACATTGAATGGCCGTGCTGGCTCGAAGGGCCGAATGGCCTAATCCTGCACCTCTTTTCTATGTATCTATGTAACCATGCCGCCCACATACACATCCAAATCGTCTACATTTGGGGATTAAATGTATCTATTGCTTTCATCTATTAATGTATCAATTCGTCATGTTTAGGGGGTCTTTACCCTCAAAGAGGATCCGCTCATAGCTTCCACAAATGTTTCTTGATCAATTTAATTCTACCAGAAGTCCCCTTCTCGCTCCTGCATTGAGGGTCTCTCCACTATTCCACCTCATGCATGTGCCGCATCTGCAGACTCTTGTGTCCCAGTGAATTCTGGACATCAACAACGATGAACCAAGTATTATAAACTATTACATTAAACGAAGCGCATGCACGTAGAACTTCAAAATAGCAGAATATGGTTTAAAAATATGCAGCACGCCAAGACGTTATAGGTGACGTTTCGGGTCGAGACCCTTCTTCAGGCTGCCTCACCCGCTGAGTTTCTCCAGCATTTGTGTCTATCACCGAGCTGTCTAAATGTTTGCGCGGCGCAGGGTCCCCACCTGCTGGCAAAACCCGATACTGCAGAATCGGCCGATATCTGAACCATTTGCCCGTGGGGATGGTGAATCTGGGGCAGAGAGAATGAACAGATTGCGATGCTGGAGGCCGGCATCGACGTGGGAGCAGCGGCGGTGACTGAGACACAACCCGGCATGACGAGAGAAACGAACAGGAGAGACCTCAAGAGCTGCCTGGTTGTCTAACTTGAGTAATACATTGTGCTATTATTTGCATTGTTTTATCATCAACTTCACAAGTTAATAAAATACTGTTCTCAATAAACAAAACTTAATCTTCTTATTAAGGAATTAATGTAAGTCAGTGATCAATTTCTCAGGATGTAGATGTCGCTGCAAGACCAGCATTTATTGCACATCACTAATTGCCCTCTGAGTAGATCACTCGGACAATTCCAAGGACATTTGATCTTCAACCACTTTGAACGATTTGGATCTTAAACACAATAAGAGTGTTGCGGTGATTATATTTCAGACAGTTTCTTTCTTTCTAGCATTTGTGGTGATAAACTGTATTTACGGTGGGGGGGAAATATTTAAAATTGTGTCCCTGGATTGTGCCACTGATTACAATCAAGTCAAACTCCAGTACAATAGATAGGGGAAAGGGACAGTTCCACTGGGCAGCGTATAGTTCTCAGCATTGCTGCGTCACAACCCGCTAACATTTATACAATGTCCTCGCATCTCTTTTCGGAGACCACAGAGTGCTTTACCTGCGTAAATCACATTGAAGTGCAGCCAGTAATGGCAACGGGAATCCAGAACCTCATCAATGAAGGCCCACAGTACAACATCAGGACATAGTCACAAAAACCTGGAGTAACTCAGCGGGCCAGGCAGCATCGCTGGACAGAAGGAGTGAGTGACGTTTAGGGTCGAGACCCTTCTTCAGACCGAGAGTCAGGGGAAAGGGAAGCGAGATATATAGACGGTGATATAATGAGATGTAGAAAAAAATGTGAAAGAGTCCGAATAAGGGTCTCGACCCTAAACGTCACCCATTCCTTCTCTCCTGGGTAGCTGCCTGTCCTGCTGAGATACTCCAGCATTTTGTAACTGTCTTCGATTTAAACCAGCATCTGCAGTTCCTTCCTACTTCATCAGGAGGTTATGTTGAATCGGTATAAAATACAGGTTTGGACCCAACTGGTGCATCAAGCCTATTTCTGGTCACCAAACTTAATGAATGAAGCGAGGATCGTCGGGAGGGCGCAGGAGATATTCACTGGAATGGTTTCAAGGATGAGGAGATTCGGGTCGAGGGTGAGGCTGGAGAAGCGGGTGCAGGTTCTCTGTGGAGAAGGGAATTTGAAAGCTTTCACATAGGGTTCAAGCTCGGGTCCGGTGTGGAGAGGGGGGATGGGGAGCAGGGGGTCGGGGTCTTTCCCATGTGAGCGAGGTTCAAATGGGCACAGATTTGAGAGAGAGAAGCAACAAGGGAAATATGGCTCGGAGTGTAGGAAGGAATTGCAGATGCTGGTTTGACCGAAGATAGACACAACATGCTGGAGTAACTCAGCGGGACAGGCAGCATCTCTGGAGAGAAGGAATGGGGGACGTTTCGGGTAGAGGCGGTCTCCAGCATTTTGTGCCTATCTGAGGGGAATAAGGCTTTTCAGTTTAGTTTATTGTCACGTGTTTCGAAGTACAGTGAAATACTTTTGTTGCGCGCTATCCAGTCAGCAGAAAGACAATACATGATTACAATCGAGCCACTTACATACTCGATGATGGAATAACGTTTAGTCCAAGGTTAAACCAGCAAAGTCCGATCATAGTTAAAGTGAGAAATGTTGAGGAGGGAGTAGAGATTTAAGAGTGTGGGGCGATTGTAATATGTGATTGTAGATCTGCATCGCACGCAAATAGACCCCTTGGTTGGGCGCCATCTCGGAAGCATTAGCGGCAAGAATGACCTGCAGGGGCGGGAGGAAATGCTGCCAATTGGGCTTTCGAATCTGAGTGCTCCGTGTTCCACACTCACTGATTCCACGGTGGCGCAGCGGTAGAGTTGCTGCCTTGCAGCGCTTGCAGCGCCAGAGACCCGGGTTCGATCCCGACTACGGGTGCTGTCTCTATGTTCAACCCCATGACCGCGTGCGTTTTCTCTGAGATCTTCGGTTTTCTCCCACACTCTAAAGACGAACAGCTATGTAGGTTAATTTACTTGGTGGATGTGTAAAATTGTGTGTACAGGATAGTGTTAATATTCAGCCTGACGAAGGTCTCGACCCGAAACCTGATCTATTCCTTCGCTTCATGGATGCTGCCGCACCCGCTGATTTTCTCCAGCATTTTTGTCTACTGCTGTTTGAGAGACAGGTGCACTGTTGTGGAATAAAATAAGGGCGGAGGGAGGTCTCCGTCCATCCTGATCCCGGGCTGTGAACGGAGATGCGGGCGGCGGGTTCCACTGCCCAACAGGTGCAACGTCTCCTCAGGTTACACCCGAGGCTTCCTTAGCGCCGGGCCCCGTCCCTTTCTGTCCTGCCTTAGTCTTTCTCGTCCATATTCAGGCCAGTTTAATGTCCAATCTACCCCTCCCTCGTGTGAGATGAGTTGGAAGCGGCCAGGACATCTTCACACTGAACACTTGCAGCCAAATAGCATTCATTGCCCGGGACGGCAGCGGGCGCAGCGACACGGTACTGCAGGGGCTGGGTTTAATTTAGTTTAGAGATACAGCGCGCAAACAGGCCCTTCGGCCCACTGGGTCCGCGCCGACCAGCGATCCCCGGCCGTTAACACTATCCTACACCCACTAGGGACATTTTTTACATGTACGAATCCAATTTTTTACATTTACCAAAAATTGGAGTGTGGGGGGAAAACGAAGATCTCGGAGAAACCCCTCGCAGATCACGGGAAGAACGTACAAACTCCGTACAGACAGAACCCGTAGTCAGGATCGAACCCGGGTCTCCAGCGCTGCATTCGCTGTAAGGCAGCAACTCTACCGCTGCGCCACCGTGACGGTCACGTGACCGCCCATATTCAGCAGCTCCACGTCAGAGAAAACATTTTGAACCAGGAAGTGGAGATAAAATGGCTTCGAAAGACATTTTCGACAGTTTCAGCGAGGAGGCAGTTTGTCCCATCTGCCTGGATTTCTTCACCGATCCGGTGTCACTGGACTGCGGACACAACTTCTGCCGCTCCTGTATCACACAGAGTTGGGACAGGGAGGCGAGAAACTCCTGCCCGGAATGTAGAGACGAGTTTACAGACCGCACCCTCAGGGTGAATCGAGCCTTGTTGAGAATGTCTGAGAAAGCTCGAACACTGAGCCCGAATCTCAACGCGAAGGAAAGTAAACTTCACTGCGAGAAACATCAGGAAGAACTGAAGCTGTTTTGTGAAACTGACAAGAAGCTGATCTGTTTGATATGTGCAACTGTGCAGGAACACAAGACTCACAGCTTCATGCTGGTAGATGAAGCAATTGAATTCTACAAGGTAAAACCAACCCGATTTTGATCAATGTGTAATATTTTCTTTATTGTCTGACATTTTTATTCTCTGATCTGAACCCCAACCCCAGGAACAGGTGAAATCTTCTTTCGAATCTCTCACAGAAAAGAAATCAGTGATCGAGCAAATGGAGCAGGAACAGAAAGAGAATATTTCTGGAGTTCAGGTGAGGCTTTGTACTATCGATTTCATTATTTTGTGTAGTTTTGATCCCTGTGATGCCTGTAATAATGGGCACCTCTATAGAGCTCAGTAGTCGAGGACCCGAGATCTTGGGTGCGGTTGGGCAGCCAAGGACTTTACTTACTGGAGCGCAGGAGTCTGAAGAATGATCTATTGCAGGTGTATAATATCACGAAACAAAATGTCAGGGTGAATACTCAGTCTTTTACACTAAGTAAAGCGTGCGAGCATGCGAGTGCATAGGTTTAAGGTGAGAGGGAACAGATTATGAACATTAATACGAACATTAAGGGCAACTTTGACAGTGGGTATATGGAACGAGCTGCCAGGGGAGGTTGTTGATTCAGGTACCATAACAATATTTAAATGATATTTGAACAAATTCGTGGAGAGAAAATTTTAGAACCCGGTGAGCCAAATCCGGAGAGGTGGAAATAGTGCAACTGGGGCAATAGACAATAGACAATAGGTGCAGGAGAAGGGCATTCGGCCCTTCGAGCCAGCACCACTATTCAATCGATCATGGCAGATCATCCCCATTCAGTATCCCGTTCCTGCCTTCTCCCCATATCCCCTGACATTGCTATGCTATGCTGAAGAGCCCTATCTATCTCTCTCTTGAAAGTATCCAGAGAAACAGCCTCCAACACCATCTGAGGCAGAAAATTCCACAGACTCACAACTCTCTGTGTGAAAAAGTGTTTCCTCATCTCTGTTCTAAATGGCGAACCCCTTATTATTTAACTGTGGCCCCTGGTTCTGGACTCCCCCAACATCGGGAACATGTTTCCTGCCTCTAGCGTGTCCAAACCCTTAATAAGAATCCCTCTCATCCTAACTTCCAGAGTATACAAGCCCAGCCGCTCCATTCTCTCAGCATATGACAGTCCCGACATCCCAGGAATTAACCTTATAAACCTACGCTGTACTCCCTCAATTGCAAGAAAGTCCTTCCTCCAATTAGGGGACCAAAACTGCACACAATACTCCAGGTGTGGTCTCAGTAGGGCCTTGCCCATCTGCAGAAGGACTGCTTTGCTCCTGTACTCAACTTCTCTTGTTATGAAGGTCAACATGCCATTCGCTTTCTTCACTGCCTGCTGTACCTGCATGCTTACTTTCATTGAATGTTCAACAAGGACCCCCAGATCACGTTGTACTTCCCCTTTTCCCAACTTGACACCATTCAAATAATAATCTGCCTTCCTGTTTTTGCCAGTAAAGTAGATAAACTCACACTAATCCACATAAAACTGCACCCACCCACACCCCCAACCTGTCCAAGTCACCCTGCATTCTCATAGCATCCTCCTCACAGTTCACACTGCCACCCAGCTTTGCGTCATCAGCAAATTTGCTAATGTTACTTTGAATCCCTTCACCTAAATCATTAATATATATTTTAAATAGCTGCCGTCACAGCACCGAGCCTTGCGGTACCCCACTAGTCACTGCCTGCCATTCTGAAACGGACCCGTTAATCCCTGTCTGCCAACCAATTTTCTGTCCATGTCAGCACTCTACCCCCAATACCATGTGCCCTAATTTTGCCCACTAATCTATGTGGGACCTTATCAAATGCTTTCTGAAAGTTCAGGTACACTTCATCCACTGGCTCTCCTTTGTCCATTTTCCTAGTTCCATCCTCAAAAAATTGCAGTAGATTAGTCAAGCATGATTTCCCCTTCGTAAATCCATGCTGACTAGGACCGATCCTGTTCTACTGATCTGCTATCCAAATGTGCCTCTATTACACCTTTAAGATTTGACTCCTGCACCTTCCCCACCATCGATATGAGCCTAACTGGTCTCTGTTTTCTCTAACATTAGCTACCCCCCTCAATCCACACGAACTGTTCCTGAATCTATAGAACATTGTAAAATAATCACCGATGCATCTATGATTTCCAGAGGCACTTCCTTAAGTACCCTGGGATGCAGACCATCAGGGCCTGGGGATTTATCAGCCTTCAGTCCCATCAGTCTATCCAACACCATTTCCTGCCTAATGTGGTTTCCTTCAGTTCCTCCGTCACCCCAGATCCTCTGGCCACTACTGTATCAGGAAGAATGTTTGTGTCCTCCTTAGTGAAGACAGATCCAAAGTACCTGTTCACTCATCTGCCATTTCCTTGTTCCCCATAATAAATTCACATTTTCGGTCATCAAAGGTCCAAATTTGGTCTTAACTAATTCCACATACCTAAAGAAGCTTTTATTATCCTGCTTTATATTCTTGGCTAGCTTACCTTCGTACCTCATCTTTTCTCCCCATATTGTCTTTTTGGTTATCTTCTGTTGTTCTTTAAACATTACACAATCCTCTTGCTTCCCGCTCATCTTTGCAACATTGTACTTCTTCGCATTAATTTTTATACTGTCCCTGACGTCCCTTGTCAGCCATGGTCGTCCCTTTCTTCCCTTGGAATCTTCCTCCTAGGAATGAACTGATCCTGCACCTTCTGTATTATTCCTAAAAATACCTGCCATTTTTGTCCCACTGTCATCCCTGCTAGTGTATTTTTCCAGTCAACTTTGGCCAGCTCTTCCCTCATGGCCCCATAGTCCCCTTTCTTCAACTGCAACACTGACACCTCCAATCTACTCTTCTCCCTCTCCAATTGTAGATTAAACCTGACCATGTTATGGTCGCTGTCTCCTAATGGCTCATTAACCTCGAGGTCCTTTATCAAATCCGGTTCATTACATTACACTAAATCCAGAATTGCCTTCTCCCATGTAGGCTCCAATACAAGCTGTTCTAAGAATCCATCACGAAGGCAATCTCCAAAGTCCCTTTCTTGGGGTCCAGTACTAACCTGATTTTCCAAGTCTACCTGCATGTTGAAATCTCCCATAACAACCACAGCATTACTTTTGCTACATGCCAATTTTAACTCCAGATTCAACTTGCGCCCTATGTTCAGGCTACTGTTTGGGGGGCTGTAGATTAGTCCCATTAGGGTCTTTTTACCCTTACAATTCCTTAATTCTATCCATACTGAGTCCACATATCCTGTTCCATCAGTCTACCCAACACCATTTCCTGCCTTATGCGGATTTATTTCAGTTCATCCGTCACCCCAGATCCTGTGGCCACTAGTACATCAGGAAGCTTGTTTGTGTCATCCTTGGTGAAGACGGATCCAAAGTACCTTTTCAACTGATCTGCCATTTCCTTGTTCCCCATCATAAATTCACCTTTGATGTCTTCAAGGGTCCAACTTTGGTCTTAACTAATGTTTTCCTCTTCACATACCACAATAAGTTTTTACTATCCTCTTTTATACACTTGGCTCGCTTACCTTCGTACTTCATCTTTTCTCGCCGTATTGCCTTTTTGGTACCTTCTGTTGCTCTTTAAACATTACTGAATCCTCTTGTATCCCGCTCATCTCTGCTACGTTGTACGTCTTCTCTTTTATTTTTATACCATCCATGACTTCCCTTGTCAGCCACGGTCGCCCCTTACTCCCCTTGGTATCTTTCTTCCTCTTTGGAATCAATTGATTCTGCACATTTTGTATATTCCCAGAAATACCTGCCATTTTTTTTCCACTGTCATCCCTGCTAGGGTATCTTTACAGTCAATTTGGCCAAATCCTCCCTCATGGATCCATAGTCCGCTTTGTTCAACTGTAACACTGACACCTCCAATTTTCCCTTCTCCCTCTCAAATTGTAGATTAAAACTCACCATATTATGGTCACTGCCTCCTAATGACTTCTTAACCTCAAGTTCCTTTTATCAAATCCGGTTCATTACATAAAGTCTTGTCGGTTACATTACTTTCACCAGATATTTCAGAATTATCAAGACGAGCTCTTGAATTGCCAAGGTAATGATAGCTATGGATTACATATGGGTAAATAGAATTAGTGTAGATACGTACAGAGCCCAGCATGGACATGTTGCTACGAAGGGACTATTCCTGCACTTCAGGACTCGAGATTCACTCGCCAAATGTCACCTTCCATGTCATGAAGAAACACAGCAGAGTGACATAATATATTGATTTTAATCTTTCATCTGACAGGAAGAGTCACACAACCTTCAGTCACAGATCACATCCCAGTTTGCTGAACTGCACCAGATATTCACTGAGAAAGAACGGCGCTTCCTTGGAGATATCCAGGAGGAAGAGAAAAAGATTGTAAAAAGAATGAAGAAAAATCTTCAAGAGATTCAAGAGAATTTAAATTCCATTCAAGAGGAACTCTCAAAGTTACAGGAACAGATCGACCACAAGGCCGATGTGATATTTCTGAAGGTAAGGAGTTACACTACAGTTTGGATAAGTGAGAGTGCACAGACACAAAATGGTGGGTTAAATTTCTGAAATAAATGCTGCATTTACCAGTAATTCAGTACTGGGTCAATGTTCCATCTGTTCCATCTACTCACCACATTCGACATCGATGCCCCAAATTCCCCTCCCTACATCATGGACATTCGGCCCATCCACTACTGTCAGTTTTCCTGCTCCGCACAAGCCTCTCCCCACCTACTCACAACATCCACCAGCAGTGCCCACAGTTGCCACATCTCTCGTGTTTATCCACCTTTATCCACCTCCCCATGAAATTACCACTCCTGTGGTAGAGGGTTCTATATTATCTTGACTGAATCTCTAGTGGAACTTTTGAAAGACCACCTGATATTTCATCTTCAATTCACTTTCTTATTATGATCTGATACTTCAATGTTTAATCTTGCACTAAATGTTGTACCCTTTATCCTTTATCTCCACACAGTGGACGGCTTGTTTTTACACATGTACAATTTTTTCATTGACAGGACAGCATCCAAACAAACGCTTTTTGCCGTACATCAGTACATGTGACTATAATAAGTTAATTAGTTCAGAAGTGATCGGAAAAGTAGTAGCCCATCAAGTCTACTTCGCCATTCAATCGTGACTGATCTACCTGTTCTAATCCCATTTTCCTGCAATCTCCCCATACCCCTGACACCCGTACTAATCAAGATAATATTAAATTCCGTTAATTTTCCTTTAATTAGCCAAAGAAACTCACGAAGTGTGCAGTCTTTCCTGTAAGTTTGATCCTCAGATCAATTGCTCATTTTTCACTAACACTCCTTACACATTCTTGGTTCTTTGTTCATTTGTGTAATACCCTCAAGCTGTGTCAGCTGGGGTCAGAGTTGGGAAATGGGAATTTTCAGCAGCTCCTAAAGTTCCATGGAATGGTTTCTATTGGGATGTGAACCATCAGTCCCAATAAATTCAGGAACAAAATCAAGTGTTGGAGCAACTCTGCGGGTTTGGCAACATCTGTGGGGGATTTGGATGGGTGACGTTTCGGGTCGGGACCCTTCTTCAGATTGTTGTTGTGAGGGGTGGGGAGCTGGAAAAGCGATGGAGTTTGACAAAGCCTCATGACTGGCAAAGGATACAGGCGAGGGAGGTTTGACTGGCAGTTGTGTGGACATCGGCTAGAGATGAAAAGTGTAGAAAGGGGGTCAGGTAAGAAAAGAGGAGAGATATGTTGCCAGGTGGAGGATTAGAGGAGAAAGGGTTCTGGGGGAATGGGTAAGAGAGTGGGTTGGTGTGAAAAGTGGAAGCTCATTAAGCTGGGCACATGGAAGAAATGGGGTAATGGGGAGAGAGATGGTGTTACCTAACATTGGAGATGTCAATGTTCATTCTGCTGTGTTGTAAACTACCCGAGCGGAATATGAGGTGCCGATCCTCCATTTAGCGTGTGACCTCACTCTGTCAATGGAGGAGGCCCAGGACTGGAAGAACAATATGGAAATGAGAAGTGGTGTTGGAATGTTTAGTAACCGGGATGTTCCGCAGATCTGGGTCACTTAGTCTACGCTTGGTCTCGATGATGTACAGGAGGGGGCCGAACCGAAGCGTCACCAATCCACATGCTCGTGAAACGCTGCCTGCTACGCCGTGTTCCAGCACTTTGTGTTTTATATAAGATGGCATTTTGCATTTCTTGTATCTCAATGAATTGAGCTTTGTGTTTTATTTGTTTCAGGATGAAGCTGGTCGGGGGAGCAGGTAGGACATGCTCTTGACTGAAACTGTGTGTGGATGTGTAATGTAACACCAATGACATGCTCAATGTATCACCATGTGTTTACTGTTTGCAGTGCGAGTGTTGATACTGAATCGTTGTCAGTGACAGACGCTGCCCCGGCCTTTGAAACGATCTATCGCCCCTTTGTGTTGAACACAATGATAACAGAAATATCTGATGCCATTAAGCGGTGTAGCTTTTCACCTTACGGTAAAAATATTCAATTCTCTGGTTTTTTTAAACTGTACATAATCCCCCCCCCCCCCCCCCCCCCCGCCCCCACACACACACACA
This sequence comes from Amblyraja radiata, assembly GCF_010909765.2. Lineage (NCBI taxonomy): Eukaryota > Metazoa > Chordata > Chondrichthyes > Rajiformes > Rajidae > Amblyraja > Amblyraja radiata. The sequence continues at coordinate 5,157,455 of NC_045985.1, read as the reverse complement.
CACGCACACCTTCTCCCTCCATACCCCACCCCATCCTCCTGCAGCTTCTTGAACCCCCCCCATCATTTCCCTGTACCTCACCTGCACTCGTATCCATTTCAAGTGCAACACCTGTCCCTATACCTCCTCCCAACGACTTCGTCCAAAGACCACGACAGTCTTTTCAGGTGAGGCAGAGGTTCATTTGCACCTCCTCCAACCTCATCTACTGTATCCACTGTATCAGTGTGGACTCCTGTATATTGTGGGGTACTGATTGTGGATGATAGCCATTATCAGATTGAATGGTGGTGCTGGATCGAAAGGCCAAATGGCCTACTGCTGCACCAATTGTCTATTGTCTATATGGCGAGACCAAGTGCAGGCTTGGCGATCGCTTCACTGAACACCTCCGCTCAGTCCGCCTAAATATACCAGATCTCCCGGTTGCTAAACACTTTAACTCTCCCTCCCATTCCCACATTGACATTTCTGTCCTGGGCCTTCTCCATTGTCCGTGTGAGGTCAAGCGCAAATTGGAGGAACATCAGCTCATATTTCATTTGGGCAGCTTACAACCCAGCGGTATGAATATTAACTTCTCTAAATTCAAGTAGCCCTTCCTTTCACTCACTCTACATCCCTCCCCATTCACAGTTCTCCAACCAGTTTGACTGTCTCCGATTACATTTTATCTCTGTTTGCTTTGTTGTTACCTTCTCCCAGCTAACAATGATCTATGCTACATTTTTCTTGAGCTTCATCCCCTTGATAACGTTTTCACACCTTGTACTTCCTTATCTCGGTCTCTCCCTCTCCCCTACCTTCGGTCTCGACCCGAAACGCCACCCAATCCTTCTCTCCAGAGATGCTGCCTGTCCCGCTGAGTTACTCCAGCATTTTGTGTCTGTCTTTGAAACAAAACCTATCCATGTTCTGCAAAGATGCTGACGCAGCCTCTGTTAATTACTTCAGCACATTCTGTCTCTTTAGTAAACTTGCATCTGCAATTCATTCTGTTAAATAAAACGGACATAGATTAATTTATCCTCATTTATCAGACACATGTGAGTAACGTGCAGTTGCAGAGCGTGTGTGGAATTATGGGCTGAGGGGGAATTGTCGTTTTATTCCAGTAGCAAACGCAGCTGCCGGGAAGATTCACTTTCACACAGGCAGCTGGAGATGGGAGATCCCTGAACACAACCGACAGTCACACCCCTTCCCTCTGTCTCTGTCTCACCGCCTCTCAAAAAAACAGTAGCACGTCACCTGGCCCCTCATGTCCGCCCGCGTTCAGTATGAACAAGGCGACTCCACCACAACTCTACCTCCTCTTTAACCACCTCTAATGACCACTCGCATCAACCTCCTCTTCCTACAACCTTCACAACACGCCCCCCCCCACCCCTCCCCACCACCATTTACCACCACGACCAGCAAGGGGGAGAAACCCCGGGCAAGGCGTCAGTTGTTCTCCCGCCTGTGCCTGAGGCCGAGCGGCTTCTCCCCCGGTCCCGGGGCCGCGCTGCCCGAGTCTCCCCCCGACCCCCGGGGACTCTCTGATTCTCTGCTTCTCCCCCCAGTCTCCGTCACCCTGGATGTGGAAACAGCGCATGCGCAGCTCGAGGTGTCTGAGGATCGGAAGAGGGTGAGACGGACCGGGACCCGGAGGAGTCTCCCTGACACCGGGAAGAGGTTTACATACTGGCTGTGTGTGCTGGGATCGGAGGGATTCACATCGGGGAGACATTACTGGGAGGTGGAGGTGGCGGGGAGTCGGGTCTGGAGGCTGGGAGTCGCCGCAGAGTCTGTGGAGAGGAACAGACTGGTCACACCGACCCCGGAGACTGGAGTCTGGAGCATCGAGCGGTCGGGTGACGTGTTTAATGCACTCACCTCCCCTCCATCCCGTCTCCCCGCCCGTCCCATCCCCGGGAAGGTGGGAGTTTATCTCAGTTACGAGTCCGGGACAGTTTCATTTTACGACGCGGACACCAAGTCCCATCTCCACACCTTCACTGGGAATAAATTCACGGAGAAACTTTATCCTTTGTTCGGTATTGTGGATGAAAACCAGTGGCTGAGAATCTGCTCCGGTTCCGCTCCGGGTGTGTAAAAGGGTCGGGTCCCGGGACCGGCGTCAGGAGCGGGGCTCAGGGTCTGTGAGGCAGAAACCCGGTGGACAACAGGTCGGCGCTGAACGAACGGCTCCCATTTAATCCCCAAATTCCGCGTCGTGAAACAAACCCCAGTGAGCGCGGAAATAAAACCAGGGGGAATGTAAATGTGTGAAGAGTGAAATAAACAGCAACTGAAATCAGAGCTGTCTGTCTGTCGATCCGTTCATTTTAACGCGTTCACTGCGTCCGGCAACGGAACAGAAATTACTTTTGTGAAAACATAAAGCCTGAAACAATCTCCCTTCCCGCGGGTTCAGCAGCAGCCGCGGGCGGCGGGTCCTGAGCTCCGGGTCGACTCATTGTATTTACAGCGTGTTTGCAGCATTTGCTCTCCACACAACAGATTAGTTTTCTTCGGAACGGATCTTTGGAAGAATGGGTTCAACCCGAATTCCCGGTTCCAGGTGGGATCCCGTTGTACTCAGGCTCTGCCTGTCTCTCTGTAGGATACGTAGATCATTCCGTGTTTCAGTCGCCGCCAGACCCCCCCCCTCACCTCTCTCTCAGGTACATCATGTCTGTATCGGTGCTGCTTCCTGCTCTCGTTCACCGCTTTAACGCTTCATCTCCCTCACTGCCAGTCTCCAACCAGCTCCCACTTTCCTCTGCTCGATCCCCGACTCTTCCCTTCGCTTTCTCGCCGTCTCTGTTTACATTTACACGATGTCCTCGCATTTCTTTTAGGAGACCCCAAAGTATTCTACAGGCGTAAATCGATTTAAAATGCAGACATGAATGGGAACGGAATTGCTGGAATGAATTTGCAGACAGAAATATTCACAGAGTTTAAAAGCAAGTTATACTGTCCAAATATATTTAGTATTATTTCAGTTGCTGTACTTTTTGTTGGCGGCGCGACTCACCTGTTGCAGCGGCCCCTACAGCCTGTCTGTCTTTTTTTTATTTTTTGTCTAGTTAAATGTAGTGTTGGTGTTTTATTAATACTGGATTTAAATGTGTATATGTGGGCGGCGGGGGGGGGGCGGGGGGAAACTGTTCAAAATCCCTCCCTGTCTGGGAGACCCGACCTTTTCCCTGTCGGGTCTCCGTTGTCGTTGGGGCCTAGCACCGTGGAGCGGCCTCCAGCCTGAACGACCCGGGGGCTCGGGAGACTGCGGACCTGCGGAGCTGCGGACTAATCACCATCGTGGGGCTGGCCGGCCTCGGAACGTGGGGAGCGGTGGTGACTCGCTGCTGCTGCGACTCGACTCCTGGGGCTCGGAGGCTCCAGCAACGCAGCCGCAGGTCCGGTGGACTGTCGGGACATCGGGAGCTCGCGGGTCCGGGGTGAGAGAGAGACCGCTTCCCGGAGCTCCCGCAACGCGACTTCTCCAGCCCGTGTCGCGGGGTTGGAACGACCTGGAGCGGGGTCGTACATCGCCCGGCGCGGCTTCATGGCCGTGGGACCCACCAGCGCCCGCCGGGGGATCCAACTTCGAGACTTCTAGACCGGGAGCGGGGCCGTAAATCGCCCGGCACGGCCTAAAATGGCCGTGGGACTTATCATCGCCCGCCTGGGGCTTCGACATCGGGAGAGTCATGGAGAACAGGGGAGAGAAAAGACTTTGCCTTCCATCACAGTGGGTCCACTGTGATGGATGTTTGTGTGAACTAAATTGTGTGTATGTCTAGGAATTGTCTTTGTTTGTATGGCTGTGGAAACAGAATTTCGTTTGAGCCTCACTGAGGCTCAAATGACAATAAATTGTATCTATCTAGAAGCACCAGGCACATAATTCGGAAAAACAACATTTCTATTCGGTTCTTGTGAATGTGACCGGTCATGCGATTTGTCCAAATTCAGCCAGAGGGGATTACATTTCTCTATTGCATTCATCTATTAATATATAATATTGTAGGCGGTTTTAAGTTCAGTGATCCAATCCCTTTTACAATGTTTTCACTGTGATTATGTGGCTCTGGTTCTGCCCTTCATTTACACAATCTACCAGCTGAAACTTTAATCACCGCCCTCAGCCCAGGAGAGGGAAAGGGTCATGAGTATTGAATTGTCATACGTACCGTGACGGAGTAATGCAATTCTTTCTTGCCTTAACCTGAGCTTGCATCTATATCACTCCTCATGAGTTTCCCTCCCTAAACTGCAGGGCCACACAACTTCTCTTCCTGACTCCAATGTTAGTAAATAATCCTCGCTCCTCATTCAAGGAATGTTGCCATTCCATCCCCCATGTCCGTAATCTTCCAGATTTATAATCAGCATTCCCAACTCCTAACAAAGTGCGTTGCAAAGTCTCTGACTCGGTCCTTTTTCCCTGAGCCCAGATATCTGTTGTGTGGGTGGACAAAGCTGAGATAGTCAAGTGGGTGGGGGAAACAGAGATGAACTTGGGATGATGGGTCCGCAGTTCGTCGGCAGGATCTGTGGAGAGAGAACCTGAATTGGTATCCCGAGTCTCTGGTCGGAATTTGCCCTGACCCTGTCAGTCCTGCTGCGCATTAAAACATTTTCTGTTATTGATTGTGTTGAAGTCCTGAATTCACGGACATACGAAAGTCTGCAAACTTGCATCATTTCGGCCTGATGCCGGGTCTCGGCCCTTGACACTTCTTCCTCCACAAATACTTCTTTACATTTCTAATTCTACCAGAAGTTTATTACTTGCACCTGCATTGAGAGACCTCCACTGTTCCACCCCATGCATGTCAGGAAGATTCCGTCATTGCATTGCCGCCTTCAGCCACCAGATGGGGATGCCGAGCTTTTATTCGTGGTAATTGTTCATTACCTTGAACAGACAATAAAATAACATCTTCCATAAACACTTCTTCATTTTCAGATTCAGATTCAGATTCAGATTCAATTTTAATTGTCATTGTCAGTGTACAGTACAGAGACAACGAAATGCATTTAGCATCTCCCTGGAAGAGCGACATAGCAAATGATTTGAATAAATAATAATAAGTGATAATAAGTGTCCGGGGGGTGGGGGGGTGATTGGCAGTCACCGAGGTACGTTGTTGAGTAGAGTGACAGCCGACGGGAAGAAGCTGTTCCTGGACCTGCTGGTTCGGCAACGGAGAGACCTGTAGCGCCTCCCGGATGGTAGGAGGGTAAACAGTCCATGGTTGGGGTGAGAGCAGTCCTTGGCGAAGCTGAGCGCCCTCCGCAGACAACGCTTGATTTGGACAGACTCAATGGAGGGGAGCGAGGAACCGGTGATGCGTTGGGCAATTTTCACCACCCTCTGCAATGCCTTCCGGTCGGAGACAGAGCAGTTGCCATACCATACTGTGATGCAGTTGGTAAGGATGCTCTCGATGGTGCAGCGGTAGAAGTTCACCAGGATCTGAGGAGACAGATGGACCTTCTTCAGTCTCCTCAGGAAGAAGAGACGCTGGTGAGCCTTCTTGATCAGAGTTGAGGTATTGTGGGTCCAAGAGAGGTCATCGGAGATGTTGACTCCCAGGAACCTGAAGCTAGAAACACGTTCCACCTCCGTCCCGTTAATGTGGATGGGGGTGTGCGTGCCGCCCCTGGACTTCCTGAAGTCTACAATGAGCTCCTTGGTCTTCTTGGAGTTAAGGGCCAGGTTGTTGTCAGCGCACCATGCTGCTAAGTGCTGGACCTCCTCCCTGTAGGCCGACTCATCGTTGTTGCTGATGAGGCCAATCACCGTTGTATCGTCTGCATACTTGATGATGGTGTTAGTACCATGTACAGGTGTGCAGTCATAGGTGAAGAGGGAGTAGAGGAGGGGGCTCAGCACACAGCCCTGTGGAACGCCGGTGTTCAGGGTGAGGGTTGAAGAGGTGTGCTTGTCTAACCTAACAGACTGGGGTCTGTTGGTTAGAAAGTCCAGTATCCAGTTGCAGAGGGAGGGGTCGATGCCCAGGTTACCGAGTTTGGTGATCAGTTTTGATGGTATAATGGTGTTGAATGCTGAGCTGTAATCGATGAACAGCATTCTTACGTAAGTGTCTCTGTTGTCGAAGTGGGAGAGGGCGGAGTGAAGTGCCTTTGAGATGGCATCCTCCGTACTCCTGTTCTTGTGGTAGGCAAACTGATAGGGATCCAGTGTGGGGGGTAGGCAGCTTTTGAGGTGTGCCAGGACCAGCCTCTCGAAGCACTTGGTGATGATGGGGGTAAGTGCAACTGGGCGGAAGTCGTTGAGGCTTGCCGCAGTGGAGTGTTTTGGCACTGGCACGATGGAGGTGGTTTTAAGGCACGTGGGGACAACTGCTTGGGCAAGTGACAGGTTGAAGATGTCAGTCCAGACGTCTGTCAGCTGCGCAGCACAGGCCCTGAGCACGCGCCAGGGGATGCCGTCAGGGCCAGCAGCCTTACGTGCATTAGTCCTACTCAGTGCCATGTATACGTCGTAGGGGGTGAGTGTGAGGGGTTGGTGATCGGCAGGGAGCACAGCCTTGATGGCTGTCTATAGATTGCCCCTGTCGAAGCGGCCATAGAAGTGTTTAAGCTCCTCAAGGAAGGAAAGGAAAGAAACCCTGAGCCCTTCGAGGTGGCTGAACTGGAGAAGGTCCTGCAGGGCCTGAAATGTGGAAAGGCAGCAGGTTATGATAACATCTCTCCAGAGTTCAAGAAACACCTGGGCCCCCGAGCTCTAACCTGGCTGACCCAACTCTACACTAGGGCCATACAGACTAACTCCATCCCAAAGATATGGCGGACAGCAAAAGTCATTGCTATACCAAAACCTGGCAAAGACGAAAAACTACCAGCAAGCTACCGCCCAATCTCTCTACTCTGCGTCCCACTCAAAATCTTAGAACGCCTTATACTACAACGTATATCTCCAGGAGTAGAAGAGATTCTCAGTGTGGATCAGGCAGGTTTCCGCAAGGACCGCAGCACAGGAGAACAAGTTCTGGCCCTAAGCACCTGCATTGAAAACGGCTTTGAGAACAAACTGAAGACCGGGGCAGTGTTCCTTGATCTCACCGCAGCCTATGACATTGTGTGGCACAAAGGCCTCCTCCTAAAACTCACCAAAGCACTCCCTGCCTGGGTATCAGAAACCATCAAATCTCTGCTCTCCAACCGCAGGTTCAGAGTTCACCTTGGACAGAACAAGAGTGCATGGAGAACGCAGAAGAATGGGCTCCCGCAATGGTCAGTTTTAGGCCCAACCTTGTTCAACCTTTACACAAATGACCTACCCACCACCAAATCCCGCAAATTCATCTATGCAGATGACATCTGTTTGGCCTTCCAAGCACCAGATTTTGGTACATTGGAACAGGTGCTCAATGAAGACCTTGCTAAACTGGACGAGTACTGCAAAACCTGGCGCCTAAAACCAAGCCCAGCAAAAACGGTCTCCAGTGTGTTCCACCTCCATAATGCAGAAGCCACAAGAGAACCAAACATCTATCTGAGCAGGACCAAACTGAAGTATGCCCCCACTCCAACCTACCTCGGAGTGACCCTTGACAGGACCCTATCCTTCAAGGATCATCTTAAAAGAACAGCAGCTAAGGTGAAGTCCAGAAACAATCTCCTCAGTAAGCTTGCTGGCTCAAAGTGGGGGGCAGCAGCCCCCACACTGCGCATTTCAGCACTAGCCCTTGCATTTTCTTCAGCCGAATATTGTGCCCCTGTTTGGTCCAGGTCATCCCACACACACCATGTAGACACTCAACTGAACTCAACAATGAGGATCATCACAGGAACAATCCGCTCAACACCAATCCCCTGGCTCCCTGTCCTATCCAACATAGCCCCTCCACACATCCGGCGAGTAGTCCTCACTCAAAGGATGCTCCAAAAGACCAAAAACTCCCCTCACCTGCCAATTCACATGGACATCTTCAACCCACCCACTGCTCGACTTCCATCTAGACGACCAATTTGGAAGAACCCACCACCAGCTGATTTCACCATCCAATCAGCTTGGAAAAGGGAATGGTAGTCCAAGGACGTCCCAAATAAACATCTGGTGTCAGACCCCACCCTACCGGTCCCTGGCACCAATCTCCCAAGGAAGCAGTGGACGACGCTGAATAGATTCAGGACTGGACATGGCCCCTGCTTGGCCAGCCTTCACAAATGGGGCAGCAGTCCAACCCCACGGTGTGCTTGTGGAGAGCAGCAAACAATGCAACACATCATTGAAGCATGCCCTCAACAAAGACTCAAAGGAGGACTTGTCACCCTTCATACAGCAGATCAAGAGGCAACTGCTTGGCTAAAGGACTTTGCATTCGCTAAATAAAATAAGGAAGGAGGCGTCGCTGGATGTGGGGGTGGTGTTGGTGGGTCTATAGTCCGTGATGGCCTGGATGCCTTGCCACATGCGTCGGGAGTCGGAGATGTTGTTGAAGTGCTCCTCAATCCTTAGCTTATGGTAGTGCTTGGCCTTCTTGATGCCCCTCTTCAGGTTAGCCCTGGCTGAACAGTAGGCTCGAGCATCGCCTGACCTGAAAGCGGTGTCCCGTGCTTTCAGCAGTAGCCTGACCTCGCTGTTCATCCATGGCTTCTGATTCGGGAATATGGTCACCCGTTTGAGGGAGGTGACACTATTGATGGTGGAGTTTATGAAGTCCAGAACAGAGGATGTGTAGGAATCAATGTCCGTGTGGTAGTCAAGGCTGCAAACGCCTTCCAGTCAGTGTTTCCAAAACACTGCTGAAGTGTGGAGTCCACTTCCTCTGACCAGACTTTAACTGTCCTCACAGTGGGTTTAACCCGTCTGATGAGTGGGGAGTACTTAGGGAGCAGGAACAATGAGAGGTGATCAGACTGACCAAGGTGGGGGAGGGAAACGGCTTTGTAAGCTTCAGCCATGTTAGTGTAGACTTTGTCCAGTGTCTTGTCCATTTCTGCACCCTTTCCAACTTATCCTTCCATTATATAGGCTTTCTCCTCTCATCCATCTGGAGTAGGGTTGCGAACTGTCCCATATTAGCCTGTATATTGGGGGAGAGAGGGAGTATATAGGGAGTATATAGGGAGAGAGAGAGGGAGAGACATCCCGTATATTGGGCTAAATTGGTTTCGCCCTTGTCCCGTATTTGACCGCTACTACTCAGGTCGAGGGGACTGTCGGGTCGGAGCGCCGCGTCCGGCCCCCGCCTCACCCGTCCCGACGTAGTGCAGCCCATGGAGTGCAGCAGCAGCAGCAGCAGCAGCACCTCGCCCGTGGGCTAAAACCCCCCAGCTGGCCCGCCGGCTGGGCTTTGCGTGCAGTCCAGCACTCCGGGCCAACTCATCATTCACCCAGCCACGGCCGAGTCTGTCAACAAATTGCCGTGGGGGAATTTGTCCCGTATTTTGACCTTTTGACCCTTATTTGGGAGTGAGAAAGTTGGCGACCCTGCCCTGAAGCCAAGAGCGTGTTATTGTCAAATGTCCAGTCATATCATATTCATAAATTCATAAGTGATGGGAGCAGAAAGATCCCGTCTCATCCCTTTTAACATAGCAGGTGTTCAACATCAACCTGCCAAAGGGACTAATAGCCCTGTCCCACTGTACAAGTTCATTCAAGAGTTCTCCCGAGTTTCCCCTGATTCGAACTCGGAGATTTACGGTAATAGCCGCTCGTAGGTACTCGGGGCTCTCGTGGACATTTTTCAACGTGTTGAAAAATCTTCACGAGTCTTCCCGAGCTTACCGCGTTTCCCGAGTACCTGCGTTAGCGTTACGAGCCGCTAAGAGACGTCCCCGAGCTCCGACGTACCCGCTACGTACATTCTCCATGCTTACCACGAGTTTGAATTTTGTTTATACTCGGGAGAGCTCTTGGGTAAACTCGTACAGTGGGACAGGGCTATAACAATGGAAATTAGCTATTGGCTATAATATTGCAAATTTACATGTAAATGTTTATTAATATGCACTGTCCCTGTTGAAAATAAAAAAACTAATAAAACATTTAATATAAAGACACACACAGTTTATCAATGGCAATGATTTATATAAATAGAGAATAAATAGACTGGGTTCTCGAGACGGAACGAGTTATTGCATTTGGCTGCTTCTCGTAGTCTTATCAAAGGTCAACGATGAGATGAGATGTCGCTGGTTCCATGTTGGAAGGGTGGAAACTCCGTTTGGGATGAATCCCGATGCTTTTCTGGTCCCAATATTCCAATTTATCCCAATGGATATAAGTTCCATCCAGAGTATTGGACTGCTTGGGAATTGTCGCCCTGCAGTTGGGATTGAAGTCTAGTGGCCCAAAGTATCCGGGCAGCTTCACAATAGACAACAGGTGCAGGAGTAGGCCATTCGGCCCATCGAGCCAGCACCGCCATTCAATGTGACCATGGCTGATCATCCACAATCAGTTCCTGCCTTCTCCCCATATCCACTGACTCCGCTATCTTTAAGAGCCCTATCTAGCTCTCTCTTGAAGTATCCAGATAATCGGCCTCCATCACCCTCTGAGGCAGAGAATTCCACAGACTCACAACTCTCTGTGAGAAAAAGTGTTTCCTCGTCTCCATTCTAAATGGCTTACACCTTATTCTTAAACTGTGTGGCCCCTGGTTCTAGACACCCCCAACATCAGGAACATGTTTCCTGCCTCTAGCGTGTCCAAACTCTTAATAATCTTATATGTTTCAATAAGATACCCCCTCATCCTTCTAAACTCCAGAGTGTACAAGCCCAGCTGCCCCATTCTCTCAGCATATGACAGTCCCGCCATCCCGGGAATTAACCTGGTAAACCTACGCTGCACTCCCTCAATAGCAAGAATGTCCTTCCTCAAATTAGGGGACCAAAACTGCACACAATACTCCAGGTGTGGTCTCACTAGGGCCCTGTACAACTGCAGAAGGACCTCTTTGCTCCGAGACTCTTTGCTTTGTTCCGCGCTGTCGCCGGGCTAGATGATGGTGGAGCCTTCACAACTGGACTCCGAGAAGCCTTGGTTCTGCACATCGATCAGCCGCTTGATCAGAGCCGCCCTCTCCATCTCCAGAGCCGTGATCCGCCCGCTCTTTACGGACAATTCCTGTCGGGAAGACAAGGAGCATGTTGGAATTTGCAATGGACTCTCGCCCAAGAGTTGGGGAATCGAGGATCAGAGGAGTCCTAGGTTCAAGGAGAAGGTGCTACATCTTGGCAGGACAAATCAAAATAGGACGTACATGGTAAATGGTAGGGAATTGAAGAATGCAGGTGAACAGAGGGATCTGGGAATAACTGTGCACAGTTCCCTGAAAGTGGAATCTCATGTAGATAGGGTGGTAAAGAAAGCTTTTGGTGTGCTGGCCTTTATAAATCAGAGCATTGAGTATAGAAGTTGGGATGTAATGTTAAAATTGTACAAGGCATTGGTGAGGCCAATTCTGGAGTATGGGGTACAATTTTGGTCGCCTAATTATAGGAAGGATGTCAACAAAATAGAGAGAGTACAGAGGAGATTTACTAGAATGTTGCCTGGGTTTTCCAGCAACTAAGTTACAGAGAAAGGTTGAACAAGTTAGGGCTTTATTCTTTGGAGCGCAGAAGGTTAAGGGGGGACTTGATAGAGGTCTTTAAAATGATGAGAGGGATAGACAGAGTTGACGTGGATAAGCTTTTCCCTCTGAGAGTAGGGAAGATTCAAACAAGGGGACATGACTTGAGAATTAAGGGACAGAAGTTTAGGGGTAACATGAGGGGGAACTTCTTTACTCAGAGAGTGGTGGCTGTGTGGAATGAGCTTCCAGGGAAGGTGGTGGAGGCAGGTTCGTTTTTATCATTTAAAAATAAATTGGATAGTTATATGGACGGGAAAGGAATGGAGGGTTATGGTCTGAGCGCAGGTATATGGGACTAGGGGAGAATACGTGTTCGGCACGGACTAGAAGGGTCGAGATGGCCTGTTTCTGTGCTGTAATTGTTATATGGTTATATGGTTATATGGTTATAAGGGGGGGGGGGGGGGAAGATTTAATAGGAATACCTTTTTCCACGCAGATTGTTGGTGGGTGTCTGGAACGAGCTGCCGAAGGAGGTAGTTGAGGCTGGGACTGTCCCAACGTTTAAGAAACAGTTAGACAGTTCGGCCGAACGCACTATGGGAACTACACTCGCCCCTCTGCAGGAACTGCAGGCTGATTCCTGGGATGTCAGGACTTTCATATGAAGAAAGACTGGATAGACTCGGCTTGTACACGCTAGAATTTAGAAGATTGAGGGGGGATCTTATAGAAACGTACAAAATTCTCAAGGGGTTGGACAGGCTAGATGCAGGGAGATTGTTCCCGATGTTGGGGAAGTCCAGAACAAGGGGTCACAGTTTAAGGATAAGGGGGAAATCTTTTAGAACCGAGATGAGAAAAACATTTTTCACACAGAGAGTGGTGAATCTGTGTAATTCTCTGCCTCAGAAGGTAGTTGAGGCCACAGTTCATTGGCTATATTTAAGAGGGAGTTAGATGTGGCCCTTGTGGCTAAAGGGATCAGGGGGTATGGAGAGAAGGCAGGTACAGGATACTGAGTTGGATGATCAGCCATGATCATATTGAATGGCGGTGCAGGCTCGAAGGGCCGAATGGCCTATTCCTGCACCTATTTTCTATGTTTCTATGTAACTATCCATCAGGAGGTGCAGATCCAGAGCCAGCAACATTATGGGGGACCCCTTCCACCCCTGCAACGGACTGTTCCAGCTGCTACGGTCAAGCAAACGCCTCCGTTGCCATGCTGTGAAAATGGAGAGGACTTTCTTCCCACAGGCCATTAGGACTGTAAACTCTAATCTCACCAGGAACTAACTTACTGGACCAAACTACTGTTGAGTTGTGTCTTTTTAAAATTGGCTGTTTTTTTCTCACAAATATGTAATTCCTGATTCTGTTCTATTCTGTTTTGTCGGGTTTTTTTGCACAATCTGCAAGCATTTGCCACTTTTCATTTCACTGCACATCTCGTATGTGTATGTGACGAATAAACTTGACTTGACTTGACAGGTACGTTTTTAAGAAGGAACTGCAGATGCTGGAAAAATCGAAGGTAGACAAAAAATGCTGGAGAAACTCAGCGGGTGAGGCAGCATCTATTCCTCGGCCGTGGCGAAACATACGTGGCGAATACTTGTCTGAAGAAGGGTCTCGGCCCAAAACGTTGCCCATTTCCTTCGCTCCATAGATGCTGCCTCACCCACTGAGTTTCTCCAGCATTTTTGTCTATCCTGGCAAATAAAATATGATTATGTATATGATTATTACATGACCTTACGACCACTTATAGGGGCAGCAACAAAGTCACAAAGAGTTCAACGTAGTCCCCACCCAGCTTGCCCTCAATGGCGGGGAGGGTCCCTCTAAAGACCGCCTATTGAAGAGAGAGTTCGATCGAGCTCTTAGGGCTAACGGAGTCAGGGGGTATGGGGAGAAGGCAGGAACGGGGTACTGATTGGGGACGATCAGCCATGATCACATTGAAGGGCGGTGCTGGCTGGAAGGGCAGAATGGCCTACTCCTGCACCTATTGTCTATTGTCTATTGAGCTGTGCTTTTGTTCTCTTTGCAGGTACCAGGGGCCGCTGGTGTTGATTCGGTTTACAAGGTTAATTCCTGGGATGGCGGGACTGTCATATGCTGAGAGAATGGAGCGGCTGGGCTTGTATACTCTGGAGTTTAGAAGGATGAGAGGGCATCTCATTGAAACATATAAGATTATTAAGGGTTTGGACACGCTAGAGGCAGGAAACATGTTCCCGATGTTGGGGGAGTCCAGAACCAGGGGCCACACACAGTTTAAGAATAAGGGGTCGGCCATTTAGAATGGAGACGAGGAAACACTTTTTCTCACAGAGAGTTGTGAGTCTGTGGAATTCTCTGCCTCAGAGGGCGGTGGAGGCCGGTTCTCTGGATGCTTTCAAGAGAGAGCTAGATAGGGCTCTTAAAGATAGCGGAGTCAGGGGATATGGGGAGAAGGCAGGAACGGGGTACTGATTGGGGATGATCAGCCATGATCACATTGAATGGCGGTGCTGGCTCGAAGGGCCGAATGGCCTCCTCCTGCACCTGTCGTGTGTGTTTTGTACGTTTACCTTGGTCAACAGGCGGTTCTGTTCCTGCAACGTGCCGACTGACTGCCGGTGGATCCCGGTCACCTTCCCGGGAAGCACGTTGGCGGGATGATGGATGTACTGCGTCTGAAAGCGGAATGGGCGGAGGGTGGAGGTGCGATTAGTCAAGGGGTGACAGACCCAACGTCAGGGCCGAAACCAAACCATGGGCTTGCTCCTCCCTTCCTCCCCCCTCCCTCCCTCCCTCCTTCCCTCCCTCTCTCCATCTCTCCTTCCATCGCTCTACCTCTCTCCATCTCTCCCTCCTTCCCTCCCTCCCTCCTTCCCTCCCTCCCTCTCTCCCTCCTTCCCTCCCTCCCTCTCCCTCCTTCCCTCCCTCCCTCCCCATCGCCCTCCCTCCCTCTCTCCACCCATCCATCCCTCCCTCCACCATCCATCCCTCTCTCCCTCCATCCAACCATGATTGTTTGAATGAGAATGAATGAATGAATGGAGTGAATGAATGGAGTGAATGAATGAGTGAATGAATGAATGAATGAATGAATGAATGAATGAGTGAATGAGTGAATGAATGAGTGAATGAATGAGTGAATGAATGAATGAATGAATGAATGAATGAATGAATGAATGAATGAATGAATGAATGAATGAATGAATGAATGAATGGTGAGTGAATGAATGGAGTGAATGAATGAATGAATGAATGAATGAATGAATGAATGAATGAGTGAATGGTGAGTGAATGAGTGAATGAATGGAGTGAATGAATGAGTGAGTGAATGAATGAATGAATGAATGAGTTGATACTTTATTGTCACATTTCACCTGTGACAAGGTATGCAAAGGGCCGCCAGCTAAAGGGCACGGACAAAGTTCAATGTCGTCCCAATGGAGCCTCTTTGTTCTTGCCCCCATCCCCGAGATAAGATAAGAGGTGGGCTTGACATCATGTCCAGCACAGACATGGTGGGCCGAAGGGCCTGTTCCTGCGCTGTGCTGTTCTATGGTCTATCTCTGAGGTGTCCCTGAAGAACCGGAAACCTACTAAGTGGAGAATGAGGTGACCGTGGCCGACAAAGGAAGTCAAAGACAGGGCGGCAGAGTCACTGCCTCATGGCGCCAGAGACCCGGGTTCGATCCCGACCATGGGCGCTGACTGTACAGAGTTTGCACGTTCTCCCCGTGACCCGCCTGGGTTTTCTCCGGGTGGTCCGGTTTCCTCCCACACTCCCAAGACGTGCGGGTTTGTCGGTCGATTGTCTTCAGTATAATAGTAAATTGTGCCTAGCGTGTGTGTAGGATAGTGTTAGTGTGCGGGGATTGGTAGCCGGTGCAGACCCAGTGGGCAGAAGGGGGCTGTCCTCCGTGCTGCCTGTCCCGCTGAGTTCACTCCAGCATTTTAGAAACATAAAAACATAGACAATAGGTGCAGGAGGAGGCCATTCGGCCCTTCGAGCCAGCACCGCCATTCATTGTGATCATGGCTGATCATCCCCAATCAATAACCCGTGCCTGCCTTCTCCCCATATCCCTTGATTCCACTAGCCCCTAGAGCTCTATCTAACTCTCTCTTAAATCCATCCAGTGACTTGGCCTCCACTGCCCTCTGTGGCAGGGAATCCCACAAATTCACAACTCTTTGGGTGAAAAAGCTTTTTCTCACCTCAGTCTTAAATGGCCTCCCCTTTATTCTAAGACTGTGGCCCCTGGTTCTGGACTCGCCCAACATTGGGATCATTTTTCCTGCATCTAGCTTGTCCAGTCCTTTTATAATTTTATATGTTTCCATAAGACCCCCCCTCTCCCCTCATCCTTCTAAACTCCAGTGAATACAAGCCTAGTCTTTTCAATCTTTCCTCATATGACAGTCCCGCCATCCCAGGGATCAATCTGGTGAACCTACGCTGCACTGCCTCAATCACTCTATTTTGTGTCCAAATTAGTGTAAATCAGCATCTGCAGTTCCTTCCTGCACTGGTTCAACACCCCACCCCCACCCCCCACAACAAACCCTCCACATGGGCCACAGACCTGTCCAGGGGTGGATATGAGGTCGCTGAGGCAGGAGTTGACTTCCTGGATCTTGGCCAAGAGAAGACATGCTCGGTTGGGCCGAGAGTCGATGGGGCGATCCTGGAAGGGAAGGAGATGGGGGTGAGAATCAGGTTGGGTGGGGTGGGGAGTGTTGCACAAAGCCACGGCCTGCAACAGGTACTTGAGCCGGTTCACAGACACGTCCGCCGCCGGTCACTTCTGTGGCGAGGAAGAGACCGTGTTCCACGTCTACGTGCAGTGTTCGAGGTTGCAGCCCCTGTTCGATTAACTAAAGGGGCTGCTCCTCAAGTTTTGGCTCCACTTTAGCCCGACGCTACTGATTTTTGGGCACCCGGTACATAGAAACATAGAAACATAGAAAATAGGTGCAGGAGTAGGCCATTCGGCCCTTCGAGCCTGCACCACCATTCAATATGATCATGGCTGATCATCCAACTCAGTATCCTGTACCTGCCTTCTCTCCATACCCCCTGATCCCTTTAGCCACAAGGGCCACATCTAACTCCCTCTTAAATATAGCCAATGAACTGGCCTCAACTACCCTCTGTGGCAGAGAGTTCCACAGATTCACCACTCTCTGTGTGAAAAATGTTTTCCTCATCTCGGTCCTAAAAGATTTCCCCCTTATCCTTAATAATAATAATAATAATAAATTTTATTTATGGGCGCCTTTCAAGAGTCTCAAGGACACCTTACAAAAATTTAGCAGGTAGAGGAAAAACATGTAAGGGGAATGAAATAAATAGTAGAGACATGACTAGGACACAAAGTAAAGACAGAATTCAATACAAAACACAATATGAGGCAATTAATGCACAGATGAAAAGGGAGGGGGACGTGGGGCTAAGGATAGGCAGAGGTGAAGAGATGGGTCTTGAGGCGGGACTGGAAGATGGTGAGGGACACAGAATAGCGGATCAGTTGGGGGAGGGAGTTCCAGAGCCTGGGAGCTGCCCTGGAGAAGGCTCTGTCCCCAAAACTGCGGAGGTTGGACTTGTGGATGGAGAGGAGACCGGCTGATGTGGATCTGAGGGACCGTGAGGGTTGGTAGGGGGAGAGGAGGTCAGTGAGATATGGGGGGGGCCAGATGGTGGAGGGCTTTGTAGGTGAGGACCAGGATTTTGTAGGTGATCCGGTGGGAGATGGGAAGCCAGTGAAGTTGTTTGAGGACTGGAGTGATGTGATGCCAGGATTTGGTGTGGGTAATGAGTCGGGCGGCTGCGTTCTGGACCAGTTGGAGTCGGTTGATGTAGGTGGAGCTGATGCCAAGGAGAAGTGAGTTGCAATAGTCCAGCCGGGAGGAGATGAAGGCATGGATTAGTCTTTCAGCAGCGGGAGGTGTGAGAGAGGGTCTGAGTTTGGCGATGTTGCGGAGATGAAAGAAGGAGGTTTTAATGACATGGCGGATGTGAGGCTCAAGGGAGAGGGTGGAATCAAAGATCACGCCAAGGTAGCGGGCCTGGGGAGATGGGGAGACAGTGGTGCCGTCGATGGTGAGAGTGGGGTCATTGATTTTGCTGAGTGTGGCTTTGGAGCCTATGAGGAGGAATTCTGTCTTATCGCTGTTGAGTTTGAGGAAATTATGTTGCATCCAGGTTTTTATAGCTGACGGGCAGGAGTTGATATGGGAGAGGGGGGGGGGGGGTTGTAGGGGAATTTGGTGCCTTAAACTGTGACTCCTTGTTCTGGACTTCCCCAACATCGGGAACATTCTTCCTGCATCTAGCCTGTCCAACCCCTTAAGAATTTTGTAAGTTTAAGTCTAAGAGGGGGGACAGGCGGGAGGGGGTCTCCCTGCCGGTCTGCTCCTGCCAAGATGGCCATTCGCAGGTCCAGGCAGCGGGCAGTTGATGGCTGCACAGGGGTTGACCGCCTGCCCCTTTTCCGGGCCTACGCCCGTGCCCGCGTGTCCCTGGAGAGGGAACACACAGGCGGTGACCACGGGGACTCTGGAGACCGTCCGCGAACGCTGGTCGCCGCGGAAACTCGAGTGTATTGTTGATAAAAATGTAAATATTTTAATTTGATAACTTTGATTGTAAACTGCCTATATAGGCAATCTTTGATCATGTTACTCCCTCTGTATTTTTGTTTGTTCAGAATAAAAGCATTTCGTATTTAAAAAAAACGAAGGGACAAAAAGGTAAAAAATACCCCGAAGGCAATTTGTTGGCCGACTCGGCCGTGGCTGAGTGAGGCCATGATTGCCAGAGTGAGTCCCACCGTAAATTGGAGTCCCAGCACTTCAACTCCCCCTCCCATTCCGAATCCGACCTTTCTGTCCTGGGCCTCCTCCATGGCCACAGCGAGTCCCACCGCAAATTGGAGGAGCAGCACCTCATATTTTGCTTGGACAGTTTACACCCCAGCGGTATGAACATTGACTTTCCATTGCAATCATGGCTGATCGTCCCCAATCAATAACCCGTCCCTGCCTTCTCCCCATATCCCTTGATTCCACCAGCCCCTAGAGCTCTATCTAACTCTCTCTTAATTCCATCCAGTGACTTGGCCTCCACTGCCCTCTGTGGCAGGGAATTCCACAAATTCACAACTCTCTGGGTGAAAAAGTTTTTTCTCACCTCAGTCTTAAATGGCTTCCCCTTTATTCTACCACTGTGTGGCCCCTGGTTCTGGACTCGCCCAACATTGGGAACATTTTTCCTGCATCTAGCTTGTCCAGTCCTTTTATAATTGTTTATGTTTCTATAAGATTTACCCATCATCCTTCTAAACTCCAGTGAATACAAGCCTAGTCTTTTCAATCTTTCCTCATATGACAGTCCCGCCATCCCAGGGATCAATCTCGTGAACCTACGCTGCACTGCCTCAATCACAAGGATGTCCTTCCTCAAATTAGGAGACCAATACTGTACGCAATACTCCAGATGTGATCTCACCAGAGCCCTATACAACTCCCACCTCCAGTTTGAATTCCATTTGGAATATTTTGGAGGACCAAGAAACCAAGAACCAAGAACTGCAGAAGAACCTCTTTACTCCTATACTGAAATCCTCTTGTTATGAAGCTGAGAGAGAGTGGCGACATATCCCGCTGGAAGTCCAACCAGGACAACGAGCCTTGTTTCGAACAATAGACAATAGACAATAGATTCAGGAGTAGGCCATTCGGCCCTTCGAGCTAGCACCACCATTCAATGTGATCATAGCTGATCATCCCCAATCAGTACCCTGTTCCTGCCTTCTCCCCATATCCCCTATCTTTGAGAGCTCTATCTAGCTCTCTCTTGAAAGTATCCAGAGAACCGGCCTCCGCCGCCCTCTGAGGCAGAGAATTCCACAGATAGTGTTGGTGATGCGTCAGGCATTTCCTCCCAGCGGAGACGAGGCCATTGCATCTATCTGCAGAACTGCAGAAACACGGAACTGCAGGTGCTGGTCCCCCGAGGAAAGACACAAAATGCTGGAGTAATTTTTCCTTCTGGAAATGGGGTAAAAGCCAGACGACAGCTGCGTTAACGATCAGAGCCACCGCTGGAGTAGGATGGGGGGGGGGGGGGTTCCTTCCTTAACCAGTCCCCCGGGGTTGTCACCACGCGCTCCCGCTAATCCTTCTCCCCCCCCTCCCCCGCCCTGAACTCACGGTGTCTCCGAAGCCCCTCTTGGCCTGGTCTTGTCTCCCCTTCACTCCGTGGATCTGCTGCAAGTACCAGACTCGTGTGCGATCCACCATCTCCAGGCCGTGCAAGAGGGCGTCTCTCTCCCTCTCCAGCTCCTTCATCTGTTTCAGCTGCGTGGAGAAACGAGGCCCCCATTATTGACGAGCCACAACCTGATCAAAACAGCTTCTCTCCGCAGAGACCGCTCCCTCCGTAACTCCCTGGTCAATTCGTCCCTTCCCACCTGCACCACCCCCTCTTCCCTGGGACTCTCCCTTGCAACCGCAGGAAATGCTACACTTGTCGCTTTACCTCCCCCCTCGACTCCATCCAAGGACCTAAGCAGTCTTTCCAGGTGAGGCAGAGGCTCACCTGCATCTCCTCCAACCTCATCTATTGCATCCGCTGCTCTAGGTGTCAGCTGCTCTACATCGGTGAGACCAAGCGCAGGCTTGGCGATCGCTTCGCCCAACACCTCCGCTCGGTTCGCAATAACCAACCTGATCTCCCGGTGGCTCAGCACTTCAACTCCCTCTCCCATTCCCAATCCGACCTTTCTGTCCTGGGCCTCCTCCATGGACAGAGTGAGTCCCACCGCAAATTGGAGGAGCAGCACCTCATATTTCACTTGGGCAGTTTACACCCCAGCGGTATGAACATTGACTTCTCCAATTTCAGGTAGTCCCTGCTTTCTCCCGCCTTCCCCTCCCCTTCCCAGCTCTCCCTCAGCCCACTGTCCCCGCCTCTTCCTTTCTTCTTCCCCCCTCCCTCCCACATCAATCTGAAGAAGGGTCTCGACCCGAAACGCACCTATTTCTTTTGCTCCATAGATGCTGCCTCACCTGCTGAGTTTCTCCAGCATTTTTGTCTACCTTTTTTTCCCACGAGTAGTAGCTCCACTCAATAACCAAAAACCTGTAGCCTCCTTTTGCTCTGGTATTTTATTTAATTCACATGTTTAATCGATAATGTTTCATTATTAATGTTTAATGTTTTATGTGTCGTTCCTAACTGTCACTGTATGTCATGTTTTCACTTGTGGGCGGAGCACCAAGGCAAATTCCTTGTATGTGAATACTTGGCCAATAAACCTGTTCATTCGTTCATTCACTCGTTCCTTCTCTCCCGAGATGCTGCCTGCCCCAACTGAGTTACTCTGGCTTTTTGTGCCTATCTCCCATTATCCATCGACTGATACTTCATTGTGGATAAACAATAGACAATAGACAATAGACAATAGGTGCAGGAGGAGGCCATTCGGCCCTTCGACCCAGCACCGCCATTCAATGTGATCATGGCTGATCATCCCCAATCAGTACCCCGTTCCTGCCTTCTCCCCATATCCCCTGACTCCGCTATCTTTAAGAGCCCTATCTAGCTCTCTCTTGAAAGTGGGTAGAATTGCTGCCTCACAGCGCCAGAGACCCGGGTTCGATCCTGACTACAGGTGCTGTCTGTACGGAGTTTGCACGTTCTCCCCGTGACCTGCTTGGGTTTTATCGAAAATCTTCGGTTTCTTCCCAAACTCTGCAGACGTACAGGTTAATTGGCTTGGTACAAATGTACGGTTGTCCCTAGTGTGTGTAGGATAGTGTAAGTGTGCGGGGATCGCTGGTCGGCGCGGACTCGGTGGGCCGAAGGGCCTGTTTCCGCGCTGTATCTCTGAACTAAACATGCGGCATTCTTTTGTTTTGTTTAGTTTAGAGATCCAGCGCGGAAACAGGCCCTTCGGCCCACCGAGTCCGTGCCGACCAGCGATCCCCGCCACACTAACACCATCCCACACACACTAGGGACAATTTTTACATTTACACCAAGCAGATTAACCTACAAACCTGTATGTCTTTGGAGTGTGGGAGGAAACCGAAGATCTCGGAGAAAACCCACGCAGGTCACGGGGAGAACGTGCAAACTCCGTACAGACAGCGCCCGTAGTCGGGATGGAACCCGGGTCTCCGGCGCTGCAAGCCACAGGCGCTGTAAGGTGGCAACTCTACCGCTGCATATGGTGCACAAGCTACACGAGGTATGCGAATAGTCGCCACCTAAGGAGCGCCCATAGCCACAAAGTGTACAATGGAGTCCCGATGGTGCCCGACGGTTCTGGGTGGTCCCGCCACGCTTGGACCCTCTTTATTCCCTCCAACCTCCAGCACCCACTCAATCGACCTTCCGTAGCCGATCGGCGGGTCCTATTTGCACCCCCTGCGGCCGGGGCTCCAGAACTCCGTCCCGGCCAGAGCTGGCAGATCCGTTCCCATTGATGGCTTCCGAGGCCGACTCTGAATATTATCAGAATGGTGTCAAGTTGGGAAAAGGGGAAGTACAATGGGATCTGGGGGTCCTTGTTCATCAGTCTATGAAAGTAAGCATGCAGGTACCGCAGGCAGTGAAGAAAGCGAATGGCAAGTTGGCCTTTATAACAAGAGGAATCGAATATAGGAGCAAAGAGGTCCTTCTGCAGTGGTACAGAGCCCTAGTGAGACCACACCTGGAGTATTGTGTGCAGTTTCGGTCCCCTAATTGGAGGAAGGACATTCTTGCTATTGAGGGAGTGCAGCGTGGGTTCACAAGGTTAATTCCCGGGATGGCGGGACTGTCATATGCTGAGAGAATGGAGCAGCTGGGCTTGTACACTCTGGAGTTTAGAAGGATGAGAGGGTATCTCATTGAAACATATCAAACTATTATGGGTTTGGACACGCTAGAGGCAGGAAACATGTTCCCGATGTTGGGGGAGTATAGAACCAGGGGCCACACACAGTTTAAGAATAAGGGGTAAGCCATCTCGAACAGAGATGTGGAAAAACATTTTCACACAGAGAGTTGTGAGTCTGTGGAATTCTCTGCCTCAGAGGGCGGTGGAGGCCGGTTCTCTGGATACTTTCAAGAGAGAGCTAGATAGGGCTCTGAAAGATAGCGGAGTCAGGGGATATGGGGAGAAGGCAGGAATGGGGTACTGATTGTGAATGATCAGCCATGATCACATTGAATGGCGGTGCTGGCCATTGGGTATTCCAGATCCGTTGGACTCCTCTCTGTTGGTCCGGGAACACGGATAATCCAGGAAGTCTTTGGAACCATGAATGCCGGAATACCGGTGGCGGAGCTGCATAACCACCAGGGGGCAGCACAATGTCATTCGAATGAATTAATAAATTTATTGGCCTAGTATTCACATACAAGGAATTTGCCTTGGTGCTCCGCCCGCAAGTGACAACGTGACATTCAGTGACAGTTAGGAATGACACGTAAAACATTAAATATTAATGATAAATTATTGATTAAACATGTGAATTAAATTAAATACCAGAGCAAAAGGAGGCTACAGATTTTTGGTTATTGAGGAGAGCTACCTACTGGTGGAAAAAAGCTGTTTTTAGGTTCGGCTGTGGCAGCTTTGACAGTCCGGAGTCGCCTTCCAGAGGGAAGTGATTCAAAGAGTTTGTGGCCAGCGGTGATCTTACCCGCTCGCTTCCTGGCCCTTGCAGAGGCAGTGATGGTTTCAACGATGGAGAGAAGGAATAGATGACGTTTTGAGTGGAGACCCTTCTTCAGACTGATGTGGAGGGGTAAGGGGGGGGTGGGAAGAAGAAAGGAAGAGGCGGAGACAGTGGTCTGTGGGAGAGCTGGGAAGGGGAGGGGAAGGAGAAAGCAAGGACTACCTGAAATTGGACAAGTCAATATTCATACCGCTGGGGTGTAAACTGCCCAAGCGAAATATGAGGTGCTGCTCCTCCAATTTGCGGTGGGACTCACTCTGGCCATGGAGGAGGCCCAGGACAGGAAGGTCGGATTCGGAATGGGAGGGGGAGTTGAAGCGCTGGGCCACCGGGAGATCAGTACAACCACTAACTATATCTTGATATTGATTTTATGGAGTTCTCTAACTTCAAGCAACCCTTGAATCCCTTCTCTCTCTACCCCTCCCCCACCCAAGTCGTACCAGCTTCCAAGTTGTCTCATTGTCGGTTCACCTAGACCACAGTCAACAGTGGCCTGTTTCCTTTCTCATTGTTCCTTTTTTGCATATCTCAGAGAGTGATGCTGAGCAGTAACAGGCCCTTCAGCCCAACTTGTCCCACACCGGCCAACAATGTCCCAGCCTCACTAGTCCGCACCTGCCTGCGTTGGTCCATATCCCTCCAAACCTGTCCTCTCCATGTACCTGTCCAACAGTTTCTTAAACGTTGGGACAGTCCCAGCCTCAACTACCTCCTCTGGCAGCTTGTTCCATACACCCACCACCCTCTGTGTGAAAAAGTTACCCGTCCGAATCCTATTAAATCTTTTCCCCTTCACCTTGAACCTATGTCCACTGGTCCTCGATTCCCCTACTCTGGGCAAGAGACTCTACCCGATCTATTCCTCTCATGATTTTATGCACCTATACAGTATCAGATCTTTCATTCTGAAATAGGGTTTCGGCCCGAAACGTTGCCTATTTCCTTCACTCCATAGATGCTGCCTCACCCGCTGAGTTTCTCCGGCATTTTTATCTACCTTAATAATCTTATATGTTTCAATAAGATACCCTCTCATCCTTCTAAACTCTAAATCCACCTAAGATCTTTCATTTATTTGTTCTGTATCTCTCCCCATCACCGCCGATATCTCTCGTTTCCCTCTCCACCGACTCTCAGTCTGAAGAAGGGTCTCGACCCGAAACGTCACCTATTCCTTCTCCCCAGAGGTGCCGCCTGTCCCGCTGAGTTACTCCGGCTTTTTGTACCTATCCATCCAATTTAGCCCAAAATACGGGATGTCCCGGCTAATACGGGACAGTTGGC